>NW_013667957.1:38527-54170 GCF_000517525.1 Limulus polyphemus | reverse complement strand
TCCAGAGGCTTGGTCATCATATCACTTGCCCACTTCTTTCGGGTCACTATGTTGGCAGGTCTTAATAAGGGCTTTTGTCTAGCTGCTCTGCAACGATAACCCAATCTGTGGAGAATCCGTTGTACAGATTTCGGACTCATCCCACCAACTTTGGCCACTTCTGCAGTCGTTAATCTGGGATCCATTTCGATGATCTTCTTGACAGCCCTTTTTGTCCTCTCCGATGGACCAGGACGACCCGGACGCTGCTCAGTTGTTTCCTTGCCGTACTTCCTGAACTGCACGATGATTCTGTTGACTGTCGAAAATGGGATTCCCAAATTCTGCGAAATTTGCCGCTGACTTATTCCACCATCTGCTTGACCAACTATCCTTCCTCTAATAAATCTAACAATTTGAGAGAACCTTGAGGTCTAGGCATGTTGTAGCACAAGATAATTAGTGTGCGGACCATTTTCATTTATATAGTGCTCTGTGAACACAAATTAGTTAGCATAAATCAGTTAAATGACGAAAAATTAGGTGTCTATTTACTTGTGACCACTCAGTGTATATAGAATCTGTCTTCTACTGCATAATTTGTGACCTTTGCACCCATAGAATATTCCTCATCTGATCATGAAAAACAGTGCCTTGTTTATATCCTAGGAACCATCTCCCCATCAGGATTAAATGATATTTCCTTCTGACAGTTTTTTGGTCAGTTACTATAACCTGAATGTTGTCCCCACACTTCTCTTTCTTTAATCAGTCACTTTTATTCATTTATCTGTATTGTTTATTTTGCGTACACGTTTTTCCAACAATTAACAAACATGAGATTCTGTTTCTCTTCTGGTATTGCTATTGAAATTTCTCGTTTAGTTTTTGTGACAACTTTAGGCA
Organism: Limulus polyphemus; assembly: GCF_000517525.1. Taxonomy (NCBI): domain Eukaryota; kingdom Metazoa; phylum Arthropoda; class Merostomata; order Xiphosura; family Limulidae; genus Limulus; species Limulus polyphemus. The sequence continues at coordinate 53,285 of NW_013667957.1, read as the reverse complement.
CTACTACCCGATGAGGGACCTCAATCCAAAACATTTTTCATAATTTTAAAATATATGTGCTGTGTTTTTTTATCTACTGTCATTTATTTTAGACAAACAGTTAACTTTTTTTTTCAATGCACAGGATTCTAATTTTAAAGGTGCAGGTTAATTAAAAAACAAAAATAATCTTAAAGAATATTAAGTCTTTGCTTAGTGTAGGCACAAGTAATGAGTAAAAAATTAATTCAACAAATGTTGTGTATTGATTCATGCAGACAAAAATCGTGGATTAGTGTTTCTTTTTCTCGTTACTAATTAGGTTAAAGCACAGCATATGTAGACCAACTTTATTTAGATTAATTAGTATATTATGTATATTTTTGTAGATGCAGAACATTTTGATTGGCAGACTATTGTGGTTCTAAAAAATCAAGAACAGAGTTCCTACACTCTCAGTTATCAAAATCTGATTCCTTCAGCTCAGTACCAGTTTCGAGTACTAGCACAAAATGACTTTGGTATCAGTATTCCGGCTGTATCAGACCTGCTAATAACACCAGGTAGAGAAAGTTAACAAGTTTGTATATAAAGGCACAAACCATACTTTTATTTTAGAAATTTTCAATATATTTAATTTCCAGTTAGTTACTTTAAAAGTTATTATAATTATCCCCATTTTTAAGGATGTATTTTAAGTTGTTTCATAACTAGAAATAATTTATATGGTGTAAGGGAGCATATTTTGCTTTTTTTTTAATCATTGTTATTAATATCAAATTAGAAATTGTGCAACCTGAGTTGAACACAGTATTTATAGACATAACCCTTTATGATTTTAGCAAGATTTTCAGCTGAGGGCCTTGACAGCCGACCATTTTACAGAAAACCTTGGTTTCTGGTGACTGTGGCTTCAACAACCATTGTTGTAATTGTACTTGTCATAGCAGTACTTTATGTCAAGAGCAGAAATTACAGTTTTAAAGGTGAGTCTGATTCATTCGAAGAATCTAAAAAACAACATAGGGAAGTTCTCTGCAGATGTTTTCATCCTCTATAGTCTGTCCTCTTCCGTATATAACCTGATCGAGGTTACTCATTTTGCTATCTAAGCATAAAAATTCATGTAGTTTGTTTAAAAGCAAAGCCACATTGAGTTATCTGTTGTATCCACCATGGAAATTTAGGTCCACAATCTTACTGCTGCCCCACAAAGGGAAAAATCCATGTAGTAACATCTTTGTTACTGTAAAACAACTTTAATAACAATACTTTATAGTCAACATATTAAATAACAGGCACATTGAGAACTACAACTTGTAATGACTTACTAGAATGGGACTTTTGTATTAGAATTTATTTGCAAGTAAAGCTTTTAAATGCATCAATATGAACATTAACATGTGATTCATAACGAGTGTATAGACCAGATCACGATGCTGGATTTGGACCATACTGGCCTAGATAGTTCATATTGAACTACAGTTGTTTTGCTGTACAAAATTAGAGAAGATTTTCCAACTTCCAAAATAAAATCACAGGATCTATTGCTTTTTTGTTTGCTGCTCACTTTCAGGGTACACCTGCGAGAAGCTCTTTTGTTTTATGACTTTTCATTGTTTTAGTTAGAAAACTTTGGAAATTTCAACAGTAAGTTTCATTCACTCCTTCAATCATACGTTACAAACAGCTAAGATGGGTCTATGAATACGTAGCATATATTGTGAGATAATATATATAATTTTCATCATCTACTACATATGCATTTTTGTATTCTACAGAAAGTGTGTTACCATAAAAAACTTGATTCCATCTCTGTCATTTTTTTATTTCATGCTGCAGTCTTAACAATAAAAAGTAAGTAGTTACAAGGCAGCAGCAAATGTTTGTTGAAATATACGTTTCTGTGGCAACTAAAATGATTGTAGATGTGTATAGTCAAAAGATTCATTGAAGCTTTTAAATCTTATTTCATAATGTTAAAAGTAAATACAAGGATCACAAAAATTAATATTTAGGTGATTTGTAACAACTTGTTAGTTCAAACTAACATTTTATGTGTGGCACCATATTTTGCCTTCTTAAGTTAGACAGGTAAACTTTCTACCAAAATTTTACAAATATGCTTATGTAGACTGTCAAATAGAGGAAATTAATTTTGTATAGTGCTGACCTTCTTTCTTGTGTTAAATACATTTGCTCAAAGAGTGTGTCCCATTTTGATAGTTTTAGACAATTCTCACAGATGCTGTTAGTTTTTTGTGTATATATTGTTATATTCTCCCAATTGAAAGAATCCTCCTCCTTCAGAAATGTCATCTGATGTCTTCTTCACTCATCTATCTATGAATTGTTACTGTTGTTGTAAATATTAATTTTACTACATTCAAACTGTTCAGCAGCTTAGCCAAGTCAACTGTTCAGTTTTCACTTTGGACTTAAGATGGTCGTAGGGGCCTTCTTTTAGTGGATTTTTAGTAATTAGTGCCTCAGATGAACCCCCCACTCATCTACAAAATTATATTTTTGTACTTACACTTTCCATAAGTTTGATTTAAACAGCTGAAATGGCCAGCAATTTAATAAATATTTTATTGTAAAGAAAAAAAATTGTGTTGCCTTTTTTTTTTTAAGATTATTTGGAAAAATTCTATAAGCTATGATTAATTTTATATGTATTTTACAATTGAATTTCACCCGTAGGAGATATCGTGGGCTCTTTACCAGAGAGTCAGGGTAGCATAGATGATGGGGAGTTTGCTACCTTTGAACTACAACAGTCACAGCATGGTACTCTCCATAAAAAACCTCTTACAGGAAAAGGAAATATTCTCATTGTTGCAAAGTAAGTTGCTAAATTCTATTCTTTAAAATACGAGTGTGATAAGAACATATCTTAAACTGCAAACAAATAATATTAAAACATTTTGCTTATGAATAAAAGTAACTTGTTTGGTTTTTATAGATCACCTCCGAGACCTAGTCCCGCTGGGATTAGGTATTCAGACGAAGATGATATCAAGAGTTATGATGATAGAATTGATGAAAATAGTAGTCTGACAGAAAAGCCAGTAGAAGTTAGCTACTCTGATTCACAGGTAATAATTTAAGATTAGTTGCATAAAGGGGGTGGGAGATGTCTCTTTTTGTCAGTACATTATTGGATGACATCTGAGACTTAAACTAAAAACTTGTTTTTAATTTGGAAATGGTTTATATTTAACCTTTTCATCCAAAAAATAAGTACTGTACAATAACCAAATATGCAGAAGTCGATCTATTGTACCGACCTTGTATTGAGGAGAAGTGTTAACTATAAATGTAAACTTACTTTGTATATCTACATAAAACGTAGTAAGCAAGGGGTAAGTTGTTTAAGTCTGTTTGCAAAAACATCAGATGTATTACAAGAAGTTGGAGTGCAAGGTGATGTTCATGTGAAGAATAAAAATACTTTTGTCCATCATATTGCATGAGTATAACCTCTAGAATCTCCAAAATGCATATCAATAGTTTTTTCTGTATCCCATACCTGTGCACATTAAGGTTAAAAAATATCCAATATTTATACTTTAATAAAAGCATATCTATCTACCCTAGAAGACCAATATTGCATCTAAGTAACAAGAGTGGTGTTAGATTCTTTTCACTTTATAACTAATTTAGCAATTACAGGAATAAACTTTACAATATTCTTTTCACAAATACGAAACTACAGAATTCAATATGATTTTTATGAAAGCATTTCTTTAGTCTCATAATTTAAACTGTATATTTAACTCCACATTATGTGGGTGTATTGTTGTATAAGAATAACTCTTCACCCATAGGCCACTGGGAGTGATTCAGAAGGTGAGCCAACTCCTCACTCGTTTGTTAACCACTATGTTGATGTTAATAATGTCTCCTACCTGTCCTGGAAGCGACAGAAACCAGTCAGACCACCCAGTATTACAGAAAGCGAGTCAGAAGGAAATGCGATTGTCAGTCTCAATGGCGGACATGTGTTAATGAACAACTCTGCACGGTCACGAGCACCACTTCTGGGTCTGTCATCATTTATTTAGTATTCTATAGACCTGAACTGAAGATGAGAGCAATAACCTGTGCGACTAAGGTTAAGTGTTACCATCCTACTTTGGGCTGACAGGAAAAAAACAACAACATTTAGCTGTGTATTTATAATTATGAATAATTGATACTTGAAACCATCAGTACTTGGTGAAACTCCATAATTACAGAATTGGGGAAAAACAAGACAATTGTACATTTCACAAGTAAATCAGTTATTATGACCATGGTTTCACCATGTACGTGATGATCCCTTTACTGGCGAAACCATGGTTATAATAAATGATGTATTTGTGAAACGTACAATTGTCGTTTTTCCTCAATTTTATAATTAAGTCTTTAAGAGTTAATGGATAGAATTAGTGAAAGACCAGAAGTTGAGTATTTAGAAGATATCAATGGTCACAAAATATTCTTCAGTATCTATATCCTTCAAACCATGGTCAACTTGTTGATAATGTTCTATTTCCAAGTAAAAGTGTCATGTTTGAAAATGTATTTGCACACCATTTTGTTTTGTTTCTTTCTAACAAAGAAAAACAGGGGATACAAACTGTAGAATCTCTTATTTTAAGATTGAGTTTCTTCCCTCGTTGACTCGTAGCCAAAGAAAATCTTTCTTTTTTGTGAAAGTTCCAAAAGAAACTCATCAAAAGCCATCTTTCAAGACAATGAAAGTCTAAAGTCTTTTGGTTCATTCCAGTTAATTAATCAAGAAGAAAAGTTGATAGGTTTATAAATTAATATAGAGGGACATTAAAAGTTTACAGTAAATTATCTATTTTCTTAGCAAAACCAGATTTTGCCAAAAATTAAAAAAACAACAAAAAAAAACGTTATTGTGCAATTGTTTTCCTGCGATTATTTGAAACATGTGTACTTATTGTGATATTCTAAAGAGTACCTACATTTTATTTAACCTTAATCAGGTTTTAATCCTCAAGTTTATTTTTGTTTATAAATTTTTCATACAAGTTTGATTCTATCTTTCAAAAACTGATGCTACTCTCTGATTTAAACATCATTCAAGCTTTACTTATAATCTGGTTATTGAAATGGGATAAGAGTCAAAATCTTTAATTTTCTTTTGTAAATTTACTAGGAGCATGGGACAGAAATTTATAAACTTAATAATTAGAACCAATACTATGTTTCAACCACTGAAGCTACCTTATTCGAGCTTCTACCTTCAAATAATCACAGAGATGACATGTTTTATACTTTCAATCTTTATCCCATTTTAATAAATCATTTTCAGTTTTTATGGCAAGTTGTATGAAGTAGTATGTTACTATTGAGCTCTTTTAAAATATATACTATTATTACCTCTGTCTTAAAGAATATCTGAATGAAATAGAGGTACTTAATGGATATTTAGTCATCCTATTTATTTATTTACATTGTATAAAATTACCATTTTTAGTTAGTAGGAGTTTATTACAGTATGCACCTGTAAGGTACTTAGAAAAACTCAAAAGCAGTCTTTTGAAATCTATTGGAAAGTTCTTGTCTGTCCAAACCTTTACTTTAGTAATGATTATTTGATTAAATTTATGATATTTATTAGTAAAATATTAAAATTTATCACTTAAAGCTGATAAATATCACCTTTCAACCTGCTCATCTTCAGAAATATTGTGTTGTCCACAAACTAAATGTTAAACACTTCTTCGTGTTCATTGTAAATTGACTAATTTTATGTTTTATTGATTAAGCAGTGTCTATGTGTTCAACGAACTCCTAAACTTGAAATTGAATTTTTGCGTGGTACTATACTTGTAGTGTTTATTAAAGTATGTAGAAAAACATTCCATGAAAGAGAATATCCATGTGTACACAATGGTGTTCTCATATTTTCTTCTGTCCCAACAGGAACTATCAGCTATATATATATATATAAAAATTCCCGTCCTTAAAATGACTGTGTGTGTGTGCATTATTATCTACTCACAGAAAGGCATAATAATGATATCCACACCTACAGAGAATTTAACTTTGATAATTTGGTGGGCACTTTTTGGTGGGCACTTGTTTCCATTGCAAGGCCACTGAGTGATCAGGTAATATGCACGATAAAAAAGTAACTAAGTAAAAGACTCATTCACAAAACTGCCATCCAAACATTATTAGGTATTTTTGTTTTTTTAAAGTATAAACCACTTAAAACCTTAAGTTCAATGACCTTGGTCATCATCTATTCTTTCAATCAATTTTCTGTAAAATTATTTATGCTTATGCACGTGGTATTCAAAGTTAAAACCAACAAATAGATATCAAGGATTTGTTTAGCAGGGCATTAATAAAATAGACTCGAACAGAAAAGCTGAGATTGAATACAATTGTTCTAAAACATCAGTAACACTTCTACTAACAGTAGTGTGGCTTGCAAAAACAACAGTAAGACACTGTTTTTAAGATTCCAACCTCTGGCTGGTTTCCCTAGTTTATAACAACTGAGGACACAAGTTAATATTGATAGTTGAATTCCACAAAATCAAAAGAAGAATTTTGACTTGCAACTAACTTTGATGAGGATTAATTTCAGTCCTAAGCTGCTTATCATTAGATCAGCCACACTGATAGAACAAGGAGGGTGGGGGATCAAACTTCTTCAACTTTGTGAACTTACTACATGGGCACATTAGCCAAGCCACTTCTGACCAACTTGATTATCACAGACATCATAAGAGAAGATATGAATGTTCTTAGACTGACAGGCTTAACAATAAAACTGGCTTAAGTCAAGGTTTTAGTACATCTTATTCATGATTAGATACATTGATCTTCTAAATCATGAGAGATTAGCAATAACAGTTGCATACTAAATTGGGTAGAATATTTTCTGAGTTTGCGAGTAAAGGTAAAAATAAAGATTTCTTTTTAAACTTTCCCAACTATTCTGAAGTTGTGATAGAATTCCTCGTGCCATAAACTTGTTTGGGAACAATGATTTATTAAATGGAATATTTCTATCCAGTTCTCTAAACTTCTACTTTTATGTTATACAAAAGTTGAGTTCCTGAAATTAAAATGATTCTAGATCCTCACCAAATTCGTAGTTCATGTTGCTACGCTCTCTCCATTGACTGTGCATCTTGATGATAGCCCTGTAACAAAGCTTCTACTGCAAAAGGTTATTGTGTCCAAAGCACATCATTAGTCCTTGCATACTTTCCATAACCCACCTAGTGTACGAAGATGGTTTCACAGTGGCCATTTCAACAGTGGTCCCCCAGAACTACTTAGGCAACTTGACTGATATGTCTCTTTATGGAATAGCATGAATATCCATTACATTCTCCAGCCACTTGAGGTATGCAACGGTTGAATGGATATGTCGTGAAAGTGACTTGTGTTACTTTTCCAGATGAAGATCCTTCTAGGCTATACTACAAACTGTGGCAAATAGATGGCTTTTGCCATTGACTTTTGGAATTTATGGATTCTCACTAGAGCAGGATGATTATTGAAATCTGCTAGTCAGTTAATCTTCTCGCTCATTAATTGATTATTCTCAAGAGGCTTAGCAAGTTGAAAAAATTGGAAACACTAATTACAATTAGTTGATTATTTCCATGAGTCGTGGCACTAACTGATTATGCTGAATAATCATGAATTAATAAAAAATAATGAGAAATCATAATGGCAATATTCTGATAACATGGACAATTGGAGTAATCACAAACACAAAATTCAATTATTTGATTACATTCATGACATTAACAATGTAATTATAATTTTGATTATTTTTCATGATACTAATTGTGGTAAATGTCATAAATTAAAATCAAATGCATATTTTTTTTCACTACTGAAGAAACTTTATCATTTAAAAAGCATATTTTCACATTTTAAAGTACCTTACTTCTAAAACCCAATCTTTTATAGTGATATTCATATTTTACGGTATGTATTTCACCCCGGGAATCTAAACTTTACCGAGTAGTATACTTTCATATTTTTCAGTACACATTTTTCTACTATAACTGTTACTTAAAGTGATCAAGTTTTACATTGTGTATATCATTTCCAAAATCAATATGCTAAATATGATACTTTGCTTCTATTTGCAACCATTCCCACTCTAACTCTGCAAGACCTACAACAAAAATCCGTTATGAATGTAATTTGTGTTCCCTTACTGAAAGTGCATTTGTAAAAGGTTTAGTTTCGTTTTTTGTTAACCACAAAGGACCATCTGTGCTCTGCCCACCATGGGTATCAAAGCCTCATTTTTAGCACTGTAAGTCCACAGACATGCTAGTGAGGGAAGGGGTATGTTTTTTAAGAAGGCAAAGTCATCTTCTATAAATATTTAATATAATCACAAATAAAAATTACATTTTGATTTTTGAGGTAAGCATATCAATTAGTATTTTCCAGTTAGTATATTTCATCAAAAATCTGCATACTATTAAAATGAAAAACTAAAGGCTTTTAAAATTTATCTGGGTATTTAAATTGGAGAATGGTCTCAAAATCTACTTTCAGATCAAAATTAATTACTTCAACCAATGACATGAACTTGAATTTAATTCAAAAACATCAATCACAGAATCATAAAGCTTGCTGTAGGTTCATAATATATATACAATGTAATAATGGCTCCACTGTATCCTATATTATAAGGACTGTACAATTTTGAAACAAAAAATCATTGCTAGGAAGGAAACTATGTTCATCACATCAGTAACCACACTCATCACTTTTAAAATAACATCAAGAAACAACAAATACAACATCATTTGTATAATATTGTTGAAAAACAAAATACTTTCAAATTCAGCTCTTAAGTCCATCAAATGTTCCAAAACCTTGTCCATCATGAAGACTGTATCAGCTAGAATGTCATGTTTTATAACAAGTACAACAATGCACCAGGCCATCCCTTATACATAAGAATATCAAAACATCTAAAAACCTTATGTGACTTAGAGCATGAAAACAATGCCCAAACCAGACATTTTACTGATAAACAGATCCTACAAAACCTGACACTGAAGAAAATTGCTGGAATAAACAGAATTATTTATGAAACAAAGACTGGGAATTTTGGGTATAACGGCTCAAAATTATGATGTTTCGGAGAGCCTTTTCGAAAAGTATATTCTTTTAAGTTCCAAATTGAAGTAGGTTTCACATAAAATTTAAGAAACAGTTAAACACAGATTACTGTTTTTACATAATACATGAAGTATTTAATCTCTGGATATTTAAATTATTAAAATCTATCAATTAGTTGCTATTTTAAAAGATATAATTATATATATGATGAAAATTAATGTGTTGAGTTGAGTGGAACAAATTACCATGGCTTGTTATTAATTTACCATATTTCATCAATCTCATTATGTGTTTTCTCATATCTTGTCCTATACTCACATAAAAAGATAATAATAAACAGCAGACTGACCAATTGGAATCTAATCAACCTTGAAAATATTTAAATTCTATACTTAAAGGTTTATGATTACTAATATCTTTATAAAGTAACATGGCTAGAGCTTGTTCCAAAATATGAGACAACTTTTAATTTATTAAAGTTTACGGGCACTGCAAAAACTGATGAATTATCTTAATACCATGTTAAAAATAATTTTATGTTTCAACTGCTGCTAATTTTGTTTTCCAGTTTACACACATTAGTAATATTTGAAACAGTTTATTTTTTTTTGCTAGTTTAACAAAAAAGCAAAAATGAAGCGCGTCAACCAAAATTCTGATATGAATATCAAATATAGATAAATATCACTGAAAATAACAGATAGAATAAGCCATTTTCAGGCCACGTAAAGAACTGAACTATACACACAAAAGATGTTACTTATATAACACTGAAAGAGAAAATAAAAAGTTCTTCACATCTAACTATTCATACATAATAAATTACTTACCAAACTAAATCTTATATGTTCATGATAATACACTTTGAAGATGTTTTCAATATTTCCTTTACAAGGGTGCAAAATTCAGATTTCATCTGTACAATACTATCAGTAGTATTTATGTCCCTACAAAAATTGTTACATTCTCACTGCTGTAGGCCTAAGTAATTGTTTCAGATATTCATACTAAGTGACACACAAAAGCTATCCGCCTTAGCAGTCCCTAAGAACTGTGGGGAAGATAGATACTTTACAATACACACTGTGAACTCTTAAACTACTTATTTTACTGACAAGTGGGATTTGACTGTCACTTTTATAATGTACCCATAAGGTGTGGACCATGATTTCTGTGTATGTGATAATGAGATGCAGACCCTGAGATCTACTGTTTGGCATGCTAACCACTAGGCCACACCCATCCCAGGCTTAAGTAAACTATCAAGCATAAATGTTCCAGAACTGATCTTGTTACTATTTTAGAAAATTATTTACAGAAGAAATTAATATAAACAAACATGAGGGTAAATTTAATATTATAAGGAATTTCTAAATAATTCACATTTTTCCCCATAGTTCATACAGGGGGGGGGGCTGAAATTCATTTTTTTTTGGTGAAAATATGACTCGACAATGAAAATAAATATAGTAAGTTAACACTTAATGAGCAGCTAAGTCCATAGGACTGACTCCTAGAACTGTGAAACTATATGTACCAGAACTCTGAATTTACTAAGTATATCTTCAAAAAATTTGGCAAGTAAACATTAAAAGTCTTTTGTACAGATTTTTTAATAAACTGTTTCTACTAAAGCCTTTACTAAGTCATTCTGAGTCAAAGGTGATTTTCGTACTATGAATTAAAAATACCTTTTTTTCATCTTAGTTTTCATATTTCATTTGCAGGACCTCCTAAACTAATAAACGATTTTTTGGTACAATTTTAAAACTTAATTTTTTTCTACCCTAACACTATAAGCATGCTTGAGTCTCGAGTCTGTTGACAAATTATCAATATACAGTTGAAAAAATAAGAAATGAGTAATACCATTTTTTCCTATGAACTGATTGCAGTATTGATAAGAAAGTTACAAATTACTCATCTTAACAGTTTCAACTGTTAACCTTTCCACACGTTTTCTTTTATGGTTTTATTGCAGTACTTTGTACCCAATGAAACAGTAATCCTTAGCATCAACAAGAAAATAAATCACAGCAGGACCCATAAGCTATTTCCAGCAGACCATAACATGAACAGCACATGATGCTACTCTGAAATATGATATACACCTTGCTTAGCTTCGACCTTGTAATAATTTAGGAATTTTACTCAGTTTTGTTAGGTTAAGATGGACTCTTTTAAATTTTAGTTAAATGTCTAAGACCTAGCAAATGAAGTCTTTGTGTATTTGTTGATGAAAGTGCATTTTAGTCTCACAGGTAGGTAAAAACACTTGATGAAACTTTAAGAATTATAAGTCACTTTAATTTCTTCTTAAAAATAAATGTCTAAAAAGCCAAATTTTTACATGCCACTTGTTACTGTTAATAGCTCTTATACACATGCACACACACGTACATATACACACACACACACACACATTTCATTTCAAATGTTAGCATTTCATTTCTCTACATACTAGCTTACTAATTACAACAATATGGTACTGATATTCCATGCAATCACTGCCTTTTCAAATTTATAGTTAATTATGTAAATGCAGAAATTATGAAAATTTTGCTTAATAAAAATGGACTATAATGGGTGTAATCTGAAGAACAACTGGAAAACACACCGTGGACTATCGTGATATTAAGAATTTGATATGGAAAAAGCATTTTCCTCACAATTTTAAAATTCCCGACGATGATACCTGTCTGGATCAAAGTAGGATGTGACAACGACCCTTTCTGCAAACTTTCTGCCAGTAAGATTCTGTTGGGCCTTCTGACAGTCTATCACGGAATTAAATTCCACAAAAACCTGGAAGCAAGTTAGAACGTTTATATTTTCAAATCAGAGAAAAATTATACAACTGGAAAAGATAAAAACAAAGATTACTATATCAACCTCAAACAATTACTATTTCCTCAGAAATCTCTTCCTCTTGTATACCATTTATACATTAACATCATTGAGAAGCTCCTGGAACAGACAAGCTTGTAATTTCTGTAAAATATAACACAAAAAAGCTGATAGAAAAACTAGTATGCCTATAAAGTAAAAGCCATATGAAAGTTTATTCTATACATTTATTGACTTTCTAACAATAAGAATTCATAGCAACAAACTGTGCAAGACTTCTCAATGTTTAAGCATCATTGCACAATGAGGGAAAACCTATTTCTTTTGCAGCTTAATATATGCACAATGGTTTTCCTCTTTATATTAAGAAAATTCCACTTTGAGTACTTACTTAATCAACAGTATTTTATTTTTAAAATGTATCATATTTTATAGATAGGGCCAACCAGAGCAATTTAAAAGGTTGGAGAAAATCTCTCATGACCATACTTAATTATATGGAGAAGGATACCAAGTTTCAAAAATGTATTGTATTTCTTCTCGCTGACAATTTGCTAATATTTTTACTTTGTACAAATACAATGTACATAGGTTAGAAAAGAAAGAATCAGATACAAGCTAATTCTTCCCAACCACCTACACAGTGTTTATGTTGCACAACTGTTTATCAGTACAGGCATTTAAGGCCAGTACTAATTACATTAGAATGTGCACAGATTTATATATATATAATTATACAATGTTTAAATTCTTCATCAAGTAGAACTTGAATTAATAACAGAATTTTCAAAGTTCAGAGAATTACAACAGGATACTCCAGAATTTCTGAAACAGGACTTCTCAACAAATTACAGCTCATGTATTGTGCGTAAAACTGTACAACCCATGTTTATTCTTTCTTGCATGTTTGTTATGAATTTCGTGCAAAGCTATGCGAAGGCTATCTTCGCTAACCATCCCTAATTTAGCAGTGTAAGACTAGAGGGAAGGCAGCTAGTCATCACCAACTCTTGGGCTACTCTTTTACCAATGAATAGTGGGATTGACCGTCACTTTATAATGCCCCCTACGGCTGAAAGGGCGAGCGTGTTTGTCGGGACGGGGATTCAACCCCGTAACCCTCAGATTGCGAGTCGAGCGCCCTAACCACCTGGCCATGCCGGGCCTTCTTTCTTGCAGAAACAACGACTGTGATTATTCAGAAGAATACACAGGTCGGATTGAAAAAGATTCACCAGTACAATATCGACACTTCAAAGTATCTACTGTATACAATGTACTGTGAGCTGAAGACCTGCACAAAACCTAGCTGTGGTTGTTATAGTACTCAACCACATGCACTATAACTCACTCGTTAGACCATTTGCTGTTGTCAGCACAGTAGCGAACTGTACTACAAATAAAAACCATTCTTGATTATATATAGTGTAACTTTTAAACTGAGTTTCTACTCTGTTAATTATAAATTAAACAAGTTAAGCAACTTGTGTCTAAAATGTTTCAACAAGTTAAGACTTTTTCAAGTTGTTGCAAATAATTTGAACATTAAGTAATAATCTTAATAGATTACCAGAAAAATCAATTCATGAATGTGGGTTTAGTGTCATCAATCACCTATTTATAACAATTGTGTTGTGCCTCAGTTCATTTATTTTTATTAAATTAAATTACTTAATACACTCTGTGTATTCTAAAATTCAGGGTCATTATAAAGTGTTTGTTAATATTTATAGAATATGTTTTCACCTAATTGAAAATTATATATTTCCATTCTACATAAACAGTTACAACAGAAAATAAACCATCACTATATATAAAACATTTCCTTACTACTTAATATTCTTAAATGTTCAAACACTTTGGTTAATTGAAAATTATATATTTCCATTCTACATAAACAGTTACAACAGAAAATAAACCATCACTATATATATAAAACATTTCCTTACTACTTAATATTCTTAAATGTTAAAACACTTTGGTTAATTGAAAATTATATATTTCCATTCTATATAAACAGTTACAACAGAAAATAAACCATCACTATATATATAAAACATTTCCTTACTACTTAATATTCTTAAATGTTAAAACACTTTGGTTAAAATTAAACTATAAAAATTTAGTTCTTATTATGTGTTTCAAATCCATTTACTCACTCCTTGTTTTATGACAATTTAGAAAATGAATTACCCCCTCTAGATAATACCTTGAATTGTTAACCTTCAACTCTGGTGGAGCTAAGCCATGTCAATTAAACAAACTCAGTACTTTAAGATCACAAACTAAAACCAGAGGTATTTTTAACACTTCAAACTACTCGGTGCAATTTTCTTAAGGAGTCCATCCATACTGATTGGCTACAGGTATAGAAATTTATAAATTTTTGCATTACTTTGGGAGCCCAAAATATGAGGGGGCCCACTGGTGCACTGACCCAAATGCACCTACGTTAAACACACCACTGACTAAAACCACTCTATCAAGCTGCATAAAACTTGGTACAAAAGTTATAAATAGAATACATCTGTAATATGTATGATGTTTAATTATCTTTTACACACACACACACCAGTGTGCCTATATTTATATAGGTTTTGAAGAATATTCTTGATGCTACTAATTGAATCTTCTGAATTACACAGCAGACAAACTGTTTAATAACACTAAAAATTTGGATTTGGGGGAATTCCACCAACCATCAATGCCCTCCTTTTCTCTAGACTACCTATTTTATGTCATGATGTTAGAAAAACACACAGGTTCAAGAAGTCTTGATAGAAATGAAAAAAAACCC
>NW_013667957.1:25667-37455 GCF_000517525.1 Limulus polyphemus | reverse complement strand
TATATTAATTAATATATTTATCTTTGATATTTTTTTTGTCCACTGGAACAAATGAAAAAATTAATACATAAATTCTATGATTGACAGCATCCTATAATCTCAGGTCATAACTCAAACTTTCCTCTGTTTTAGGCCTCATATTTGCTTTCAACCAAACATCTGCAACAAGAAAAACTTCCTAAAAAAAACAAAATATCCCAGGTCTCAAGAGTTTGCACTTATTTCTAAACACACTGCATCCCTTCAACCTTCTTCAAGTATAGAATTACTCAACTGCTTTAAAACTTGTAAAATGAGAAAGATGTCAAGAAGAATGACTACCAAGTTCTTTATATTGTTTTGAAGTTTGGTTATTCCCATTTACAAGGGTTTACAGCTTCAGGACGTATATGTTTTCAAAGCTGAGATAAATATCGATTTTTCAAGACCCTACTTGGAAGGTGTGTGTGTATATATATATTCATAGTCCTGCTTATACTTCGAGAAGATTGAAATTGCATCGTTTTTTTTGTCATTTTACACCGGTAGTAATAAATGGAAGTCCTAGCAGTGTAAAGTAGATGGTTTAGATTTCTACACACACACTGCAAAAACAAAAGTTTACACACTTTTTGAATTATTGTTGATAAAACTAACTAGATAAATATTAAATAACATAACTGTACATTATTTACTGATAAAAACTTATTGAAATAGGCTCAAAATTATAATTTTGTATGTAGTGGTGTAATAATGCACTTGAATTGACACTATTTAACACTGTTACTGAGAGAGTTAAATATGCATTTTTCACTATTAAAATAATAATAAAAATAGCAACATTAAATACTTCACCTTTCCACAGCCAGGAACATCCACACCTTCAATTGGCCTAGGTATTTCTACACTCTTTACTACACCATATTTGTTACATTCTTCTTTGATATCCTCCAAAATATCTGCAAATATAATTCATCTCTCGTGAATAAACAAACCATGTTACAAACACGGGAAAATCTGTTCTCCATGAAACTTCATTTCTAACCCAACTTACAAATCAAAGCATGTTACTATGAAACATGTAAGTGTATAATATTCTACATTAGAAGTAAATATTACAACCTGTTTACCACCAGCTAAGCCTTTAACCTCTTACAGCAACTTCCATATGTGTAAGTATAATATTTTACATAGAAGTAAATATTACAACCTGTTTACCACCATCTAAGCCTTTAGCCCTACACATATGGAAGTTGCCCCATTCCATATGTCATGATCTTGATAATAAAGTATTATTCAAAATAACAAAAGCAATCATTCTAGAAAAAGAAGGATTATTCATATTTCATATTTTATTTTGCTAAGTGGTGATTACATGGTCATTCAAATGGACTGAACATGTATAGTGTTATTGTAGAAAAAATAACATATAAAATATCAAGATTTACTGAAAAAACTTTTGATATTCATTTAGGAAGTTCTTAAAGGTTACGCAAATGAAGTTTGAAAACTGTAAGATGAGAAAAGTATTTTTAATCTTAACATAATAACCACTTTGCACTAAGACCAGTCTGAGTGAGGCTTTGATTCCATAAATTCACAGACAAATCTTCAGTAAAATATCTAAGTAAAAAGCCCAATTTTCTGTGCACAAAATACTTGTCAAATTTCCTGGAGATACACTTACTACATTAAGTTATAATGTATATAGAGGTTTAAAGAGAGTGAATCAGTGAGCTTCTGAAGTAATATGGCCAATTCTCTAACTCCTTAACACTGCTTACATGTGCTGCTAAAGCTTCTTTTTAGAGCAATCCTATAAATGTTCAATCAGATTCAAATCCAGTAAGCATGCTGCCCAGTTCAATTGTCTTGATAATCTCTTCTTCTAGCTGAGTGCAGTGGTGGGAGGAATGCATCTCTATACTATCTTATTCACAGTGTCATGTCTCAATATAAATATTAGTATGACCACCAATACCAATTCCTACCCAAAACAGTAAGTCTTTCCTCAATGATATTACAGTTGGATCTGGTATCAGCCAGCCATATTCCAGATGGATACATTTCTTGCATCCAGCTGCAGTAGGAAGTATGATTTGTCTGTGAACAAGATATTAGCCTACATATCATTTGACCAATCTACACAAATTAAAAATGGCTGCTTTGTGACAATGGCATCTGACAAGGTCAACCCTACTTTTGACCATTTGTGTACTGTCTTATTGTCTAGCTTCTGCATGGAAATGTTGATTCAGTTGAAGTGCCAAGGTCCATTGGTTAAAATGAGTCCATAATGCCAAATAACAATTGTCTCAGGAGGCTTTCAACTACCATCCACCCTATCCAAAAACCAACAAATTATATATGAAAACAAGTCCACACCCTTCTAACCACACTTTGAGAGTAAACGGTTGTGTGACCAGTTTGTAGACAACCTATTGCTTCCCACATCAAAATATTAAAATGTATTTATGTATTTCTTCAGTTTCTGGAATGTTTTAGTGTCAATATGGAAGTCTTTCAACACTACTATTGTTCAAACTGCTAATAACACAGCACTACCCTCACTGAAATGAGCATATCAGACATGGCCAGTCACCTGATGTTTCTTCTGCATAAAAATTAACTTCGATTGCCAGTGACATTGATTATGTATTTATCCTTTTCATTGCTACTATAAAAAAAACTCTGAATATCCCTTACTTGTTTTAAGCAGTACATTTAATGTTTAAAAGATAAATCATAAAGGTTTTTAGTAATAAAAAAACATAAACACACCACTTACCCTCATATTCTTCTTCATCTTGAAGTTCTTCTGGCATTACCATGTTCATGAGACACAACACTTCAGTTGGAGGCCCTGCCCCCCCAAACAAAGTCAACCCTGGTACCTGAATCTGAACAGGAGCCTGGAAAACAACAAATAATTCTACAACACTAATTTTCTTCAAATGTCTTTTGGATCTAGGTAGGTAAGTAAAAAAAAAAGTATAATGGACCATTTAAAGCAAAGTGTTTGATTATTTGTACTGAAGCTATAAAACATGCATCTTAGAAACAAACATATACTATGAAACAAAAAAATGTTTATGACCCAGAGCTGAAGAAATGGTAAATGAAATGCACTGACTGACTTGTTATTAATAACGTACATATTATTTCTGCTCTTCTATACCAGATTCAAGGTATAACTTAATCACATTACCACAGTTTTTAGTTTCAATTAAATTCTCTATCTGTCAAGGTTAAACACAAAAATCATGAACAGAATCTAGACAACACACTGTTACCTGTACAAAATTTATTAGCAAAAATCCACAAATGATACACTTTTAAATAATCTGTCTAGAGGGCAGCATGCCAGCTTTAACATGCATTCTCACATATCCCTAAAACATTCTGTACTATTTAGATGTTAAATACATATACCAAAATACAGTAATACATAGATAAAACTACACTTACAGCCATAGTACTGTTCTTGGCTCCAACACTGGCTCTCTGTACAATCAACTTCTTATCCCCAAGCTGCATCCCATTTAACCCAGCTATTGCCTAAAACAGTGTTTTTATGAACATCTTGCAACACACAAATTTACCATTAAAGAAAGACTTAAGTATCACATAAAAATGGTAATAAATCTAGACTTGTTATAAATACATTGACATGATCTTACACCTACCAATACACTATTTATTTCAGGATGATTAAAACCTAACCACACACACATATAGAAAAAATGATCAAAGCCTGTCTTACCACAAACTGGTTAGTTTATAATGATGCATTTTTATTAGTTTGACCTAAGAATGAATCTTATAAACAGACATACTTACAACTATCGGTTCAGTGAGTTTTTTTGTGTAGAAAAAAAAATATTTTGGTTTAATGATTCTGTCATAATTGATATACTTTGTGAAATATCCTACATGAAAAATAGAAATAACACTGATTTTTGAAATTAAACTGTTTTAATACAGGGTGATAACCTTTTTAAAGACCTTGGATGTATCACTTTAACTACCAGAAAACCTTGTGGACAAAGTAGAAATAATCTCCAAAAATTCAAATTATGTGTTAGTTGTGTTTAGGGTAAAGAAAGTTAAACATACAATTTACTATTACATGATATTAACTCTTTCATGACAGGCTCGGTACAATATACATGAGTTAAGTATTTATGCTATAACTTTTAATGCAATAAGTGTATCTTCATAAAATTTGGTAGACTTTTAGTAAAGATTACAAGTCTTTCGTACACAAGAAATCAGATTTTTTAATTAAGTATTTTTATTATAGATTTGTTTGTGAAAATATTGAGTCTGTTTTGTTACCAATCCAAGTGCAAAGTGATTTTCATGTTATAACTAAAATGCTGTTGTTCATCCCCAAAATCTCAGAGATTATTTGTGTAATCTCTAAACCTAAATACATTTCAAACGTTGTTTTCAGTAAAACTTTATATTTTTTCTGTTATTTTGTCTACCCTAACTCTATGGATCTGTCAATTTGACCAGCCTCATAACCACCATAAAAAATTATGAAATAAATTTAAATCTTGCTTTCTCGTTCTAGAATGACTACAGATTATAACACTATAACAAAAATATTTAGTCTAAATAGCTTAAATCACATAACATTATATATTTATTACTTTTATTATATTGACCTTTCAGCCATGTCTGGCTAACAATACAGAAGTTACAATGACATGGCACAAGTGTACTCGTGATACCGTATCCAATAATATAAAACTGACCTTTCATCTTTACAAAATGACCTGTTTTGGCTGTGTTTTAGTGGACTAGTATTTTGAAAAATACAGTCACATTTCAATTATTATATATGTATATACATTAATACTATTTACAAATAACTTCTTTTCTTCATAGAAGAGTAAATAAAGAAGTAAAGCAAACAATTATCTCTTGTAGTTACGGCCTTTGTACTCGTTTGCTGCTTGTTGTAGGTTGCTAAGCCTTATGAAATTTCCCACATGGAGGATGTTAAAAGAAAATTTTTTTAGATTTTATATATATACATTTTGAATAAATGAAAAAATCATAAATTACTATATTGATACCATAGAATTCCACTACAATTTATCAAACGTATAACTAAGCTGTATTTGGGTCTAAAAAAATATGAAATTTCGAACTCACTAAAGACTTACCTTATCGTTTGAAATCTTGTGTGAAAAGAATAAAATTAACATAATAACATGTCAAAATGACTGAGAAAACCACTAGGGGGACATTCTGAGCTTTTGATTGGTTATTTATGTCATATATAGAAATGTATATAAGGAAGCATTTCCAAAAATGGAAAGAGGTGGGTGGGGGACCACAGTGTTTGATTCAGTTCATGAGCAATATCTTAGCAAATAGAAAAGATAAGATATTCTTATTTTATATTATAGCTTGTCAGTATTGGTATTTGACTTCCTAATTCGACATCACAAACCCCTAATTTGAATCAGTGCTGCATTCAACATACCATGTGACACACAAAAAATCAATGTTTATCTGTTTTATAATATTTACTTTTAAATTAAGAAATTAACTAACATAAAATATTCAAATATGAATTATAATCTCCAATCTGACACCAAACTTATTGAGATAAATTCATAAAATAGTAGTTAAATAAAATTTTTAATGCAAGTCAACAAACACGATGACATGACGATAGGGTTAAAACAGAAACCTATTGGTTAGTTATTTAAACACCAATTTTCTCATGTCAGAAAACAGCTACTGGAATTTATCATAAGAACTGTTCTTCCAAGAACTAGGATAGTGGTGTGTTAATATACATTACTTACCAGTTTGATTATTATTTTTGAGCAACATTTTTATTTGCATTTTACTACAAGTTGGACATCTTAAACAATTGCTATTAAATATTTCCTGAATTATATTTTAGAAAGATAACAGATGGCACCAGCTAATAATACTAAAGCAGAGCATGAACCTATAATATCAATAACCCCAATACAAATACGCAATTTCAATAACTCCCAATACAGATACACAATTTCAATTTTGGGTTAAAGCTTCATGAAAGCTTTGGAGTAATTAACTTAGGAAACCATCTATGACATTAATTTCATGTACATTTATACTAAGGTTGACTGACCGACTGCCAACAGTTGATGGAACAATATTTTAGTGAAATTGTTCTAATGCTTTAATACTGCAATATGCTTTAAAAGTCAATTTGAAACAAGCTTGAGTTTCTGTTTCAAAAAGTGTAATTATTAAAATAGGCCCTAGAGAAACTTAATAATTTTTTAGTCGTACTTAACATTTCCAGTCAAATTTGACGACTGTATTTAATATGATAATGAAACATTATCGAAAACTAAAAAAATTTCTTATGAAAACATTAGTACCAAATTTATGTCTATCTGATAATGAAATTTGTATGTAGGTTAGAAAAGAAAGAATCAGAAGTATAAACATGATTCTTCCCAACCACCTACATTGTGTTAATGTTGCACAATCAGTTTTCTCAGTACAAACAGTTCAAGTCAAGACTGACAATAAAAACTATGTGCAATCATGTTTTATCCACAAAAAGCTAAAAACACTTAAATGAAATATTACACAACTCATAGCAAGTTTGAGCTATCTTACTGCTGTTTCTCTCTTTGTTCTTGATTGTACATCAATATATGAACATTTTGAAACTTATCAAACATGATGATGTGACCCCTTTCTGATTAAAGGGGGTGAAATTGGTGTCCCTAAAACTGTACTTTAAGCTCCAGCTTGAAATGGTTATTTTAAAACTCTTGAAAACTTCTAGTTATTTATTATTGTGTTTAAGTTTAAGAATAAACAATTTTAATAACTAATTTACAGCTATGATGAAAAGATTGCAATATCAGTGACAATTTTTTTTTTCAAAAACTGTGCATTTTTTTTCACAAATTTTGAAAAATTATTTGTCATGTATCCCCATACATTTTCTCTAAAATCATAATTAAAATCTTGAGATTTTAAACTTTCTTTTGTTTAAGTTTTACTAATATTTGTTTTGAATAAAATATTAAAGAAAATTAAACCTTTAACCGAAAATTGTCAATTTTTAACCTCCTTTCAGAAAGATTTTATTCAGGTAGTGTAAATAAAAAAATTTCCTGTGCAATGAACGACTTGTCAAAAGATGAAAAAAACTGAAAATGTGTAAAATTAAAAGAAACAAGAAGTTTACTTTTAGTGAAAATAGTTTAAAACAGTGAATTTTTGAAGCTGGTGATGTCAAGAACTGTAATATTTCAACTATCTGCACATTTTTTTATCATAACTTAATTGTTTCTAAAGTTGATGAAATCACAGATATGACATCTGAAACTTTGGAATATTTTCTTTCTCACAATTCCTTGTCTATAAAAACTCCCCATCTTCCTTATATGGAATGGAAATTTCAAAAACTTTTTGTTAGTACATCATGAGACTTGTTATATGCTATGTTCAAATTACTGTAAGATATTAATGATTTTGTTCAAGTATTTACTTTGGCAGATCAATTTCTGCATACAAAAACATCTTCTATGGTAATATAACACCTAATGAAGAAGATAATCTTTTGTAGTCCACAAAAGGGAAAAAAGCATACTGACCAGACACCTAAGTGTGTGCTCTAGGCTATACTATTTGAAACAGTAGTAAAGGACAAAGGTAAATTTTATATACAATAAGTTCTTCCTGTACAATAAGACCTATGCTACTTTTTATAAGTGCTTCTTGGAATGAAATAGATACAAAAAACAGATGTGTGCAAAGATATAAAACTTATCTAAATGGTGGATGAACGTCTCTTTACTAGACAATTAATCATTAATCAATTTGTAATAAAGAATATTTTAGACAGATACAGATGAACCTTCATTAACCAAATCAGTATAACCTTTATGGCAATCATGTAAGAGACATAGATTGTAGGCTAGCAGTTATGGGCATACTGTGTAACAGCATAGTATATTATTATATTAAGTTTTGGTTTTTATTTCATTGTAATTTGTAAATTTACCAAAAAAAAAATCAAACTTAGAGTTAAAAATGTCTCATTGTTATTGTGATGTATGATTGAACTGTCAGTATTTTTAGATTTGGAGACTTTTGTGAGTTATCAATTTTGATTAATGAAAGGTCAGAGGTGGCATAATATCATACATAGCTAGCAAAAGGGTTAATATTAAATATGTATTAAAGCATAAGACATCAAACTATATTTCAAAATTAAACAAAGTTTAACCTTATTTCAATGTCCAAAATTAGAATCATTTCAGTAGCTCAGGGAAATCTTGTTTATGTTGGCAGATACAGCAAAGTATTGTACCACACATGCAGTTTTTACATTTTAATACCAATGCTAACAACAAATTTTAGCTTTCATACTGCATTTATTTCCCAAAGAACATTTTTGTACTACATTGTAACATACATGCAGTTAACACTTTTAATGTACTGACAAGATTCCATATACTGATGATATTCTAAGTAAGTTTTTCAATAGGATATATAATGCATGTACTATATCTACCTACAAACAATCTTTCAACCCATTCTGCTCGGGCATCATTTACTGTGCATGTCACAAGGTTTCAGTGACTTACATTCAAAGTTTATTAAACTACTTTTTGTTTATGTTATACCAATTAGTATAGCATAAAATCATAACTAATAATCCATATTTCAATCGTATATAAGTTTAAAGTTTGTAATTTTATAAGGCAATATTCAAAAAATCCTAAATTTCTCCTAGTGTGAGAAATGTGACATTTTCTATAGCCATCCCCTCTTCCCTATTTTATTCACAATCCCTCCAATAAATATGAAATTTAATGTAAATTACTCACTATAAAATCATCATTGCTCAGATAAACCATAATTTTTATAGCCTTCAATTTTGTTTGGTTACAGAGCCATCAAATAGAAAATCAGACTCCTCTTGCTTGCCACACCCACCTGCCACATCCTCTCTTTCAGGATTTGTTAATAGTTCTCTCTTATGTTTAATTCTATATTACCTATAACCAATAGAAAGCCAATGTGTTCATCTATCAAATGATGTATTATATTACATTGTTTTCTGAATGGAGAATTGTTAATTTCACTGTTAGTACAAGCTTCATTCCCACAGGAAATATAATGACTAGCTTGGATGGATTTGTAACCGTTCTTTTTGCATAGTTAGAAAGCCAGACAAATTGTGATTAGTTAAGGGGAATTGTTTGCTTTTTGCATGTTATTATTCTATGTTCTTTGGTGAATTATTTAATTACATAAAAATTATTTAGTGCATTACTACCATTAGTATAAAAAAGTAGGATTAAATATCGTCAATAGCAAAAAAAAAAGAAGATATAGGTAAGTACTTTATTCCTTGCTTTTCATGTTTATTCTTTATTATTATAAAAGTAACTAAAATGTAAAAATAGGGATCTCTTTAGGTTAGATTAGGTAAAATAAACAACAATATAATAAAAATGTTTCACGGGACACCCATGCGAGCAGCTCGAGGGTAACGTAATTTGATAGCATAACACGAGGTCCACGTTCCTCAAATGATTTATGAATAGTAATTAGACATGGGTCAAAGCACAATAAAACAATAAAATTTACGTATAAATAGATATATACCGTTACGAGTTTAGAGCTACTTAGGATAAATGAATGTAGTTTCATGTTACAATTTGAAGTTATTCTAGCAAGAAAAAAGGGTAATTTAGATAATTTTAATTGTTTTTGGTGGTTACAAGGTCAGTCAAATTGACCAATCTTGTATAGAGTTAGGGTAGAGAAAATAACAGATAAAATATAGTTTTACTGAAAACAAACATTTGAAATGTATTTAGGAGGTTTTAGAGGTTTGCACACAGACTATTCAAAACAAATACTCGATATATTCATGAACACATCTTTTTTCTTGTTTTTTTTAAAATACTTCAGTAAAAAATATGACTTCTTGTATGTGAAAGACTTATGTTTACTGAAAGACTGCCAAATTTTGTGAAGATATACATACTATATTAAAAGTTAGTAGTATCAAATCTATAAAAACTTTAAATGAGTACAAAGAAGTCACGTGGTCGGTCAAATCGACCAAGCCTGTGTGTAGAGTACATAAAGAGAGTATTTTTAAACTTTCTAAGTTCATTTTTTTGTCTCCTCACATACAATGAGAAAAAATAATTTCAAAATATATTAAAATATTGGTAGAATAAACCCATGAAAGAGGTTTCTGATAATAATAAAACTAAAGTAAGACTGAAGTTCCTACTCAACCTTATAAAAACAAAATACTTATTATGTGTATAAGGGAATAATAAACAAATCAACACACTTTAAAATACACCATACAGTAATTTTATGACATAAAATAAAGTGAACTAATCCCCTCTGAATGAATCATCTAAAAAAGGAATATATCTAAACAATAACAAACAGATTCTCAAACCTGGTCAGTGATGCCAATATCCAGGTATTCACAAAAAGCATATCCTTTAGAAAGACCTGTAGCACTATCTTTAACAAGGTTGAAAGCTCTTAACTGTCCAAATGACATCAACAATTCTCGGATCTGAAATTTTTTTAACAACACATTAAAGCACCAGTTACTTGAAACAGAAAGTGTTACTACATATTGAAGTATAATAACTGTAAAGGACAAAAATCAGGCTGAAGCATGGTTTATAGTTCTTGTAAATATTTGTAAAATAAACTTATTTCTACACCCACAATAAAATGCAAAAACAACCACTTAAAACATCATTTGTAATCAAAACAACTAAAAATTTCTGACAAGAATAATGCAGTTTCATTCATGATAGGTGGGACCACCCAAACTTTCAACAATTTCCAAAGTGTACAGAGCACTGTTTCTCGGGACTTCCACCCACTAGAAGTACTACAACTGGTGAATATATGTTGATTCCACTGATAGAAGAAAAAAATATATATATTTCTAATTTTAAAATCAAATTAAAAAAATAATAAGTTGCACAGAATTGATACATGTTAAAAACTGATCCACAAACATAGTAAAGTCCTTCATTTCAAGTGAAATGCTTAATGGTCATTTAAAGTTATTTTCTTAAATGCAAAACATTGTTTCAATTTTTGAGGTATTAATTATGTTCATTTTATTTTCAGAGTTAAATTATTACAAAACAGTGTTCTACTAATAATCAGACTATTTTGGAAATTGCTAAAACTTTTTGATGACTAGTTAAAACTAAACACATTTTTAAACACAAAACTGATTCAAATAATAGAAGTTTTTACAAATACACGATTCAATCTGCTTCAACTTTCATTAGTCAGGATATACAGTAAATTCATACAGATAGGGCCAGATTAAGGACATTTTGGCCTGAAGCAAAATTTTGTAGGAAGGACCTCAGAAGAGAATTTCATAAATAAATAAAATACAGTTCAATACTACTTATTAACTACACTTTGAGCAACACATAAACAGAAAAGATGGGTAGATAATATATAAAGTATTACTTCTAATATTCATGATAAATACAAATTGATCTCAACAAATGTAAAGTAATGACAATGAATTGTTCTGTTAAATGGTCAAGCAAATATTTATGAAAGATCAAGCTATAAGAACATGCTAATGAAAAACTATAAATTAACAGGTTTATAAGAAATGACTAAAATCACTGTTATAGTGACACAATTGAAAACATGTTTTTCAATGAGAGGTCCAGTTTTTGATTTTATTTCAATATTGTGCTGTTAAAATCATAAATAATATTCAACATTAAACTGGTACACAATTAAA
>NW_013667957.1:22636-25404 GCF_000517525.1 Limulus polyphemus | reverse complement strand
TTTAATTGTGTACCAGTTTAATGTTGAATATTATTTATGATTTTAACTTTATACACAAGTGCCAAAATACTAGAATTGTGTTGTTAGTTGCAGGAGAAGAAGAGCAATTGCACCCAATAACCCCCCACCAAAAAAAAAAATTCAGCCCTGAGTCAACTTCAATAGAAACTTGTGGTATGTTGCTCTAACATCAGTCAAAATTTCAATAAATCATTTCTATTTTCAAATCTGCAGATATTTTGAATACAAATACCCAACTGATATTCATTAATACTCTTGATCAACATGAAATGCCATGTGGAGCATGTTTTACAATGAATATATATTTCAGTTGGTTGCATTTTTTTAATTTGCACTGACAATACTGATTTCAATACTGGCCGAAGGTCCATTGTATGGTGTAACCGTATATTCACGATTAGATCAAGGAAAGTTACATGTCTATGCTATTAACATGTTAACAAAAACTACTATGAATTAAAATGCAGTTTCCCACATTCTTACATTTTTGTAGTATGGGGAAATATTACTCTGCAGACAATTATTTGTAAATGACTGTATTTCTTAAACACTAGTTCCTGAACAGCTTTTTATTATGAGGAAAGTTGTACATGCACACAATTACCACTTCTAGCCTAGAACATACTGCAACCACTATACTAAATGTGTTATAGTTTCTCTCGCATCAACAGGATTGCACAATAGAAAACACACATGGCTCTGAACATTTAAAAATGCAGAAATTACAAATATGACTGGCAGATACTCTTTCAGTCTTTAAATAAGTGTTTAATTTTTGTTGTGTAGAAGCTTTAATGTTTTATAATATCTCTTGTATCTAAGTGGAGCTTAAAGATATAGGCACCAGAAGTTCCATTAGCTTAAATAAAAATATATAAAATTCATTACTTTTTAAAACCTTTTGAGTTGTAAACCAGTGACCCTTTCTTCGTATCTTGTGCTCATTAATCTTATTGAGATATCTAAATGTTTACAAAAAAAAAGATATCCAAGTAAGATATAAAACATGGTTTTACAAAATGAAGTCTGAATGACTTTAGTAACAAGTTGCTGCTTTGATTTCATAAATATTCAGTTGAAGGAAAAATGAATTAACAATAAAAAGCTATATAAACAGTACATGAACAGGAAAATAAAACATTTTGACTGATAAAACCCAGTAAACTTTTCAAACTATGAGGTTATTGATTGTATTTCTTTGCCTATGTATGATACTCTATGTGCAGCATCAGCAATAAATAGCCCAACTATAAAAGAGTTAAAAGTATACATCTGATGCCAAATATACAGAGAGCAGCATAGAGGTTATTTAAATTATGCTGAAACGTAATAAGGAGTTAATCCCATGAGTAGCCAAAGAAATAATGTAATAAACCCTACTTCATTTCTTAAACCTAAATTTTTGTTATTTAAGAGTTATATGTTGAGGTTTTAAACTACATTAACACTGAGTCAACATTTATATTACTCAGTTCAATATTTAATAGACATACTGATAGAAACCAACAGCAGGAGTTAATTTCACCTTTTCATGCTTCAGCCCAATGTTTAACGCAACTACTAAAACTAGTAACTATGTTTACCAAATTGTTTACTCATAAAACATACACACATATATATATATATATAGAAGATTCAGTTTACCAGGAGACAGTTAAAACGCCTGTGCATCTGATTGCTCTTAGATAAGCAAACTTGTAAAACTTGCCTGTGCATTGGTCTCGCAAATAGTCAGGATGTGATTTAGTGTGTAGGTGGGGGATTACCACCCTCGATACCTACGCTACGAATTAAAATGGGGGAAAGAAGCAAAAATTGGTGAGTACATGTTGAAAAATACTAGTTAACATTACACATCAGTACTTCTGATTGCTAAGTGTAGATCATCACAATTACCTTTCTAGTACCCAAATCATGTACAACTTTAGTAATCACACAACTAGTTTTCCATAACACTGACAGAACTTCACTTGTTTATTTAATTCATAGATAGTACATTTAAAACACAAAAACTTGAAATTATTATTCTGTCACCAAATTGTTTAATAAATCAATCAATAAACCACACCTACCTGGAAACAAGTTGAAAAAATGGACATGTTTTGGTTAAAATTAATTAGACGTGGAATTAAATAGAAAAATATTAATTATTTTAACACATTTTTACCGATTTGTTGAACCAACACTAATTCCTCCAATCATAACAAAACAATGCCTATTGTATTTTCTTCTATGCTCCTTTATAATCATACTTTGCCATTAGAATATAAAAAAAAATCAATTCAGTTAATTTTTAGAATAATGAAAAAACAGTAAAAATAAGCCTTTTGATAATCAACTTTTTTTTCTTCTCCTTTAATTACTAAATAAAATGTGAATACAAAAGTTACTAATTAAAATAACTATTCTTATGGTAGATTTGTTTAATATTCCTTACATTTCTAACTCAAAAAACATCAACAAGAAACAAAAAATTTAATTTACAAAAGCCTACCTATAAATCATACATAATTTACATCAAATCAACCAACATGAAAAATAAATCAAAACACTTTTCAAAACATCTAACACTGAACAGTCAGCAAAAGGTACAAAATGTATGAACTGTTACATGTATTAGGTCGTCAAGAAATTAATGTCACTTTTTATTAGATGAAAAACCATAAAAAATTATATAAAAATAAAACATTTATGAAATGAAATAGTCTCCATTCTTATCGATGATGCGTTTCCATCTTACAATCAGG
>NW_013667957.1:20142-22063 GCF_000517525.1 Limulus polyphemus | reverse complement strand
TTTGGTTTTGAAGCAAATAACATTTCAATGTCCTCTTTAACACCTTCCACATTTACATAAATTTTCCCTTGAAGATGGTGTTGCAGCAATTGAAAAATATGGTAATCTGATGGTGGCCTATCTGGAGAATATGGTGGGTGGGGGAGAACTTCCCAACCCAACTCCATAATCTTATATTGTATCAAACATGCCACATTTCTGATGAAAGGCTTGATTTGAAACATTCCAGTTGTTGACTATAGATCTTTGCATTGACAGTTCACTGTGGATTGAGGAGTTTGAAATTAATTACTCCTTTGATGTCCCACCAAATGCAAAGCATCACTTTCTGTGGATGGAGTCCAGATTTTGGGGTCAGAAGTGGTTTTTATCTAGGACTGAGCCATTGTTTTTGGCTTTTAGTATTCGCATAGAGAATCCATTTTTCATCACCAGTGACAATTCTGTCCAAAAATGGTTCACGAGCATTACATGCCAGAAGAGACGAAGCAACGTTCACACGTTGGAATCGATGATCATCGAAGAGATTGTGAGGCACCCAAACACCTTCTTTGTGGAGGTTTCCCATATTCCTTAGATGTTTACATATTGTTTCATGAGAGGCATGCAATTTCAGGGCCATTTCAAGAGGGTGTTGCCTTGGGTTAGATTCAACAAGCGTCTTCAGAGCATCAATATCAATTCCAATATGTTGTCTCCTGCCATCACAGTTTTTAAACCTAAAGTCACCTGAACGAAATTTGCTGAACCATCGTTGACACCTACGAATGTTCAAAGCATTTCCGTAAACTTTTTTGATATTCTTTGTGGCTACAGAAGCATTGTTTCTCTTCTTGTATTCAAACAGCATTAAATGCCGAATGTGTGTCTCGTCGTGTGCCATCACTATAAAGGATTAGAATATACTAAGCTTTACACATTATATAGGCTACACTAACGTGACATTTAGGCTGTTCATTTAACTATTACACATGATGCATGTTTTTGAGGGGCAATTAATGAAAGTGTTCCAAAAATGCGACATTAATTTCTTGATGACTTAATACTACCTGTGTAATAATCCCAAGTAAAAATTCTGAAATTTTTTTACCTGATCTTCATTCAGATAGTTAGGTAACCCTCCAATAAATATCTTATGAGGGGAGTCTTGTACAACTGTTGAAACTACACCTAATTATACACAAAAAAATAAGTTACCAAAAAAAAAGGTAAGTGATTTTACAAAATCAAACTTCAATATGCAATCACATGCACCACATTCTTCAAAATGTCTTGAGTTTAATCTATCACTGTAAAAATAATTTTTCTTACAAACTTGTATTGAATATCTTGTTCTATGAATTTTCATTACTAAAGCCCACCAGACTGGGAGAGAAAATCAAAACATAAAACCAGTAACAACAATCGTACATTAATAATTTGTCTGAGAGTAGAACAATACATGAAATATTTTCAAAAAAACACAAATACATAAATTATTTTTTTCTGTTACTCACGAGTTATTGGTTTTTGTTGTATTTTTTTTCTAAAGAACAAATCACAAATATGAAAATACTGAAAAATATAAAGTATTGTACACTTGAACCATTTTCAATATTTTCTTAAATAAAGGAACAGTTGCAAAGCGCTTAACATGATCCACCCAAATCCTTAGCTTGTGAACATCTAAGTGTTTAAATGCATGTTGAAATATTCTAGAAAAAAATCTAAGGTTCTCCACAGAAGACAAATCATATTCACCCAATTTTTCTTCTTTTTTTTTTAATTTCGCGCAAAGATACATAAGGGCTATCTGTGCTAGCCGTCCCTAATTTAGCAGTGTAAGACTAGAGGGAAGGCAGCTAGTCATCACCACCCACCGCCAACTCTTGGGCTACTCTTTTACCAATGAATAGTGGGATTGACCGTCACATTATAACAT
>NW_013667957.1:13683-19232 GCF_000517525.1 Limulus polyphemus | reverse complement strand
TTATTGTAATATTAGAGATAATAATATGCTTAAAAGAAAATAATAATATATTTTTGCATATGAAAACATTGTAATATTCACTGATAAATTGCCAAATTTCGTTAACATTTGCTTACCAATTTAGAAGCTGTAGCATAAAAATTATAACAAGCACAAAATGGTTACGAGGTCGGTCCCAGGTACTTAGCCCGGGTTGAAAGAGTTAAACACTTTGCTACCTAAGAATTGCTCATGTGAGATGGGTTTTACTGTAGGTCTTTGGAAAAATACAATTATGATCATTTATCCTAAAAACTGAAATGTTAAAGTTTTTAAAGAACTTCCAAAATTGGTTAACTTAATAAAAATTAAGGTTTTTGTATTGCTGAGTTTCACATCGTGTTTATTTATTTTGTACATCCAGCATTCAAAACTTAGTAATATCCTAAAAAAAACCAGCATTGAGATACTGTAATATAAAATAAAAGTCAGTTTACAGAAACTATGCAATTCTGTTGGTCCCTATTGGAATTACTATTTAAGAGATCTATATAAGATAAAGAGATTTATCACAAAGAAAAAGAACTTACTTCTAGAAATGCAAAATTTTTATCCAAGTTAATCTGGCAAGCAAGGACTGGACTGCCTTCAGCTTGTGAAAAACAACAGACATGCATCTGGGCATTAAAAAAGTCCATCATCTCTTGCTAGAAAGAAAAAACTAGATTATCATCCTACTTTTTGAAATAGTACTACACATATAGCTTAGCTCCTGTTCCTATGATCTGTACAAGTTATAAAACAATTTTAAACATTTGACAAAAAAAGCTCATAATGTAGCCATTTTTTTAAATCAAAGTTTATAAACCTTGAATGTGCAGCTTACATTTAAGTAAGGAGTGGCTTACAGCATCATTTATAAATTGACAAGTAAATTTGTGAACTGAAATTTTAAATCAAGAGTAGTTTTAAGGACTCTGCTATAAAGATGGTACTTGCTTATTTTAAGATTCCCAAACAAATCTGCTCAATCTCTTGCTTTAATATGGTCTAGAATTTTTTAATATTTGTATCCTGGAAATATCCCCCCACCACCCCATTTATATTTATAACAAATTTTATCTATTACAAATTTAAAATAAACATCGTTATAAATCATACTTTGTTTCTTATGCTTCCAGATAAATATACTTTGATCCAATTACGTAAAAATCTAGATTTACAGTTTGGATCAGCAAGGCTACATACCACTATCATCTAGTTTACCTTTTTTAACTAGAAACTATTAAAAACAAATCTGCTAGTGAATATTCTGTACAAAAGCACCTGATTTGTACATTCTGAGGTTGTCATAAGACTATCGCTCTTCAAATCTTATTTAAAGAAAAATACATTTAGCTTTTTAGAATAATACTTTTTACTTACAAAATTAAAAACAACAAATTTCAAAAGGTAATATATATATATATATATATGTGTGTTTGTGTAACTGATGTATACATATACACACACACACACATACAGTGAAAACAAAAAATATACTCATATTACCTCACTACATCCAAATGGAATGTTGCCCACATACAATCGACGAGCCTGTCTAGTGATGGTACTACCAACTACTGGTACGGGAGCAATTCCTGGAGCTGCTATGAGGGTTGCTGGAATCTGTCCAGCCGCTAAAACCATATTTTAAGCTATCAGATTCAAATTTTTATATAAAAACAACAACAACAACACAGATTTCATAAAGGGACTTAAATCTTTTTAATTTTTATTTCTGAATTTTCCTTTTGTTCATACTAAATGAACAAACCATTAGAAAATAAGCCATTAAATATGTATTGTAAGATAAGTATCAATGGATTATTACATTTTATTTATACTTTAGTTAACTCAATTGGGATATACCTTGTTGAATCATTTAATGTAAGAGCTTCTTTTCACCTTAAAACAATCTTCATTAAATTTCTTAGTGACTGGTTTTGTATTGGTTAACTATACCAAATCATCAGAGCCAACCACAGGGAATAATGCCCTTTCAGATTTATTGTTAGCCACTAATGAAGATATGGTTTAAAGAGTTAAAAGTGGTAAAACATTTGGAGAAGAGTGATCACTGCTTAATTAAACTTTGTGTTTTTCTATATGCCGAGATAAAAAGGAGTGAAATTTCCCAATTTTGAGGCCACGAGATATTTGTCATTAGTAAACTGAGATAAAGAGTTGAAATGTGATTTGTGACAGACTTTGGAATGCTTGAAAAATAAACTGACTTTTATTTGAGATAGGCAGGTACCTAAAACTAAATGTTGTTGTTGCTTTAGTGCAAAGCCACACAATGGGCTGGCTGCACTCTGTCCATCATTGTGAATTTAACCCTGCCCTGGATTTTAGCATTACAGGTCTATAACCCACCATTGATCTGTATCTAAAATGAAGAAAAGGATAACAAGAAAGATAAAACCTAATTAGCTAACTAAAGTCATAAAGGACAAAATCAAAGATAATGCTATAAGTTTAAGAAATTTAAAGTAACAGGTAGAAGATTACCAAAATTACAGAAAAACTTAGGATTTGATTGAAAAATAAATACAGGCTTATAGGTTGTATGGTAATGTTAAATACACATTAAGTTAAGATTTATGTAACTGAGCCCCTGAAGGATGCTGATGATGAGGCTCTTCTTGAAGTTTATGAAATGGTTAAACTTTTAAATGTTCTCTTTCATTTACATTAGAGAAGATAAAAACATCATTACTGATCCTGAGAATTCTATGAAAAATACTGGATTTTACTTTAAAATAATTCAGATGTTAATGTCTTGGTGTTAAATAGAAGGATTTGGAGCCGGACAAGTCTTTCGTCAAGGTTTTAAAGGAGATTAAAGATTAGATTTACAAGCTTCTCTCATTTTTAATCGAACAGAGAGTGGGCAAGTGCATGAAGACTGAAGTGTTGCTAATATTACTCTTACTTCTGTAGATTAATCCTAGAGTACAATAGAACAGGTTTTGTAAGATCATTTGGTAAAATACGAGAAAACCAAGATGGATTCACTAATGATATATCTCACCTTATTAACCTTTTAGCCTGATAATGGAAAGTGCACAGATTGTATATTTAAAATTCCAAAAAGCTCTTGACAGAGTTTCGAACAGTAAAATAGTTAATAAAAAAAAACCTCATGGGTAAAGGGGGGAGTAGATAGACCAGTTAATTGGATTATAGAGTGGTTGAATGAGAAAAAGTGAAAGCTTATTAACAATGGTTAGTAGTGGAGTTCCTCAAGAGTTATTGCTTGGGCCACTGTTTTTTGTATTAACATTAAAGATAATGATGGGAGGAGGCATAATAAATAAAGTTTTTTGGGAATGTTAAACTGTTAGTATTACTAACTGCAATGAGGATGTCAAGATACAAAAAACTACGGATCTAGCGACAATTGCCCTTTAGATGTATGAAGTACTGAGTAATGCATTTAGATTATCAAAATTCAGATCGTGCATTTTATATAGATAGGAATTTACTCTGTAGCTTGACTCAAGAACAAAATCATGATATTTGAGATAGCACTTTGTTGTTAGTGGTAAAGCTAATAACATTTTTGGGGATATTTATTAACATACTGATTAGAAGTCAAAAGAGGTAATTAACTCTTTATAAATCACCATTTATGCCTTCATTGGAAAACTGTGCTCAATGTTGGTCTCCTTATTTAAGAAAAAATATTGATTTATTGGAAAGGATTTAGAAGAAGGCTATTACGATGATTCTGAATGGTTATCTTATTGGAATAGATTAACATATTTTTTTTTCTTGAGAAAAGAATAGTAACGAGATCTTACAGAAATGTACAAGATTATCCAGGAGGGAGGAACTGATAGGATAAAAGTCTTGAGTTTGTTGAGTTTCCAATTTTAAGAATTGGAAGAGGACAGGCTAGGCTCCAGTTATGACTGTTTTATTTTTCTAAAATTGTTTTTGGCTTATGAAATTAATTACCTTCAGAAGTAGTGGAGGATGGTGTTATACAAGAGTTTAAGAAGTGAATCAACAATTTCCTACAAATAAAGGGTGGATTTAAATTTTTACTTCTTCTAAGAGTGGGTATGAAAGGACAGTTTCAAAAAACAAATGGTGCCTGGTTGTCTGTATGTTAACTAATTCCAAATTAAGATCAAACTTGAGAACACCTGTTTTGTTAACCTTTTCACTACAGATCATGGGTGAAAGGCCATGTCATCTCGTTTGATGACTCGCATTCAAAATTTATTGAACTACTACTTCATGAATTTATGTCAATAAGTTTGGTATCAAATTGTATAATATAATTCAAATTTTAGTACTATATATTACTCAATTTCTTAATCTAACAGCAAATATTAGAAAAACACAGATAAACATCGATTTTTGTGTGTCAGATTGAATGCAGCACTGGTTCAGATTAGATGTTTGTGAAGTCAAAATACTAAATCTATAGTTCCGAATGAAATAGAAACTCAAATTACCGATATTGACAAGCTGGAATATAAAATAAGAGCCTCTTATCTTTTCAATTTGCTAAGACATTGCTCACATGATAAATCAAACACAGTGGCACCCCACCCATTTCTTTCAATTTTTGGAAATGTTCCCTTATATAAATATACACTTCTATATATGACATGAATAACCAACCAGAAGCTCAGATTGTCCCCCTAGTGGCTTTCTTAGCCATTTTAATTGACTTGGCTCCATTTTAGTCTGCTTAAAATTTCACATTTTTTTAGACTAAAATACATCTTAGTTACTAATCTTGATAAATTATAGTTGAATTCTATGGTATTAATGTAGTAATTCGTGATTCTTTAGTTATTCAAATGTATATATAAAACCTAAAAAATATAGTTTCATATTCTCCATGTGCAATTTTTTTAAAGGCTTAGCAACCTACGTAAAGCAGCAACTGAGTACAAAGGTCGTAAGTAGAAGAGATAATTGTTTGCTTTGCTTCTTTAGTTACTGTTCTATGTTTTACGAAAAACAAGGTTGAGAATGCATTTCAAAATAGCAATAATCTATATACACATATAATGTATAATAATTGAAATCTGACCGTATTTTACAAAATGCTAGTCTACTAAAACACAGCCAAGATAAGTTACTTTGCACAGACCAAAGGTCAGTTTTATGTTATTTGATAACAAGGGTGCACGTGAGCCACGTCATTGTAACTTTTGTATTGTTTGCCAGGCATGGCTGAAAGGTTAATATAATAAAAATAATAAATATATATAAATGTATAATGTTATGAGATTTAAGCTATTTAGTCTAAACGTTTATGTTATTGTGTTATAATTTGTGTTCTTTCTAAAATGAAAGAGATCTAATTTTTTACGGTGGTTGCAAGATCGGTCAAATCTACCAAACCCATACAGAGATAAATTACTGAAAATAACAGATAAAATATAAAGTTTTTTCTTAAGAAATGTTTGATAACTATCTCAACATTATAAAGATTTTGCATATGAAATCTTAAATTTTCTGATGCATAAAAGTATTTTTAATCTTAAGATGAATATTACTTC
>NW_013667957.1:5080-13124 GCF_000517525.1 Limulus polyphemus | reverse complement strand
CAAAAAGAAAAACAAGACATCAGAAAAACATTGCTTTATAAACCTTAAGACTTATTAAAAAACTTTTATATTTTACATATGAAAGCATTGTAATGTTTACTGATAAGCTACCAAATTTTGTTAACATTCACTTACTAATTTAAAAGTTATAGCATGAAAACTACAACAAGCACAAAATGGTTGCGAGGTTGGTCGCAGGGACCAAGCCCGTACTGAAATAGTTACTCTTTTCTGCACAAGTCACTGTGTTATATTCAAAATTTAATTAAACACCTTCACTATCAATGTACATGAATGAAATTAACATTATAATGTATGTTATGACTCCAAAAGAAACATTTAAAAAACTACTTAAACTTCAGATATATTGAGCAATGAAACTTCTCTACATTGGCTCTCTGTACTTTCAATACAATGGTAGTTAAGTAGAGTCTGGACAATAAGATGCTTACATAACCTTTTGACTCATTCATTTCAAAATTCTCTGAATGAACATATATGAAACAAGTTATAATTTTTTTTCAACTCTTGACAGTTGCCAAGCCCACCTTCAACAGATTTGTTTGAGCTTTACAGCCTACAAGTAGATACTACATACACACATATACTAGCATTAGAAAGAACTCATTTTACACCATAATCTAACAATAGTTATTTTGAAATTGGTGCCAAGTTTTCATCAATGAGTACATGTCATTGACTGTAGTATTATTGGCTGCTTGATTGACTATAGCATTTATGGTTGTTTCTTACCTAAATATGTTATTGTTATAGATAAAGTTTAAATGGTATTGAGATCTTACCGTCATATTTTAAAATACATAATTAAAGGGTTTAAACATTTTTTGTATATACATAATACTTTGCATCCATTCTCAAGGTTTACTATATTACACTCTGAATGAAAATTTTGCTGAAGGATTGCATATGTCTCCCAAAGAAACTGTAATATGCCTCTAGGGCACCGTTTACTTGTGTGGAGATGAATAATAAGTGATAAATGACAAAAATGGAAAATAAAACAATAAAAATTAAATATATATGAAATGAAACAGACCCCAAATTACAAATATAAGCAAAACATCTTTAAAGATATTCTATAAAAAATTAAAAGGTATGTACTTTTATATTTCCTGATTTTGATCATTTCATTGCATTGTATGCCGATAGCAACAGCTAGAGTTACTGATATGGTAAAGAAAATACAAATAAACATTTACCTTAAAAACTTTTGATATTCATTTAGGAGGTTCTGTAGGTTATGCAAATGAAATATTAAAACTATACAATGAAAAGTATTTTTACACTTAAAGTGAAAATCACCTTGCACTCAAACTATTTTAACAGTGAGTGCAAATAACTACGATAGATAAACAACATTTTTATTAGAAAGGAGAAATTAGAACAAAGTCATTCTTTGTGTACAAAATACTGATGAACCTTAACAAAATCTTACGAGGTTTTGTGAGGAACACACAGAGTTACTGTATTTTTATTGCATAAATGTCCTTCCCTGGTCAAGCAGATGGTAATTTCATCTACCCATGTTTAAAGGGTTAATCACTTCCCTGGTTATTCAAAGTATATTTGGGCCAAACAGTCTTGTAAATAATTATTATGCCATTAAATCGGGTTGCTTGTACCTTAAAATTTTTTCCCTCAAGTAAATTCAATGTGACTGAAATTCCTTTTTATACTATTCCATCAATAGATGGCAGCAAAAACAGCTTTGATATGAAAACAAGATGCTAATAGAAAGAGAATCAGAAGAAGCAGGTATTTTTGTCCCAACTGTGGTGTATCACCCTGTGTAACACCTTGCTTCTGAATCTACTATACTACTACAAACATCTAATTGGTATAGACTTTATACATTTTTCTGACAGATTGTTCTTTCTTTCTTACTTTTTTCTATTTATGTAATTGTTTTCTGCATATATAAGGTATTTCATACAAATAAACCTATATATATTATTTTCTTTACACTTTTCTTACATTTCATGGGATATCTTGGGGTTTGTAATAAAAGTTTTTTTTAATATAACAAAACTGATAAACTATAACAAAATATTTTGTGCTCATGATGTCAAAAAAAAACATGTCAAGAAGTTTTAATATAAAATGATAAAAACCCTTTATTTTGTGTTTTAGACCTACTTATTATAAAGGCTGGTTTCACTTTGAGGCAAGGTTAAAAAGGGTATCTAATACATGCATTTTTTCCTGTTTTTAAAAGTGTTCTCTAATATTTTATCTAAATTACCTTGCATGGCTTTATACTGTAACGGAGTGATGTGTTCAAAACCAGGCGGTGCAATGTCCCAATACATTGATGGTTTTTTTCGTCTTTTCTTTGAATCACTAAATACAAGTTTTAAAAAAAAAACATCATATAATTCCTACAAACCATTCAAGTCACAGTAGAAAAAGAAGTGCACTTGAAAAAATTAAACATTTTTTTCTCACTTTTGAGGCATGACACTTAGTTATGATTATTCACTTTTTTAATCCAATTATACAAAGAACACAATATATGATGATCAACATAAAAGAAAAAATATACTTTAACCCATTAACTGCAGGCAGGAGCAGCTCAGTTGCAGTTTTCTGACTCACACATAAAA
This sequence comes from Limulus polyphemus, assembly GCF_000517525.1. Lineage (NCBI taxonomy): Eukaryota > Metazoa > Arthropoda > Merostomata > Xiphosura > Limulidae > Limulus > Limulus polyphemus. Next base: position 10,500 of record NW_013667957.1, on the reverse strand, counting down.
CTGAGTTGCCATCAATCACAATAAAACGGTAATTTTCGTCATTCGCATAGTTATAGTTATATATGTGCGACTGACGGATATTTCCATCATTCTCAGCTGAGCCATCCACAGTTAATGTTACTCTATATACTGTATGAAAAAGTTAATTTTTCTTTGCAACATTTTCCATAAATCTAAAACAAAAATGAATTAACTTAGCATTCCTTAATCCATTCACTGCAGCTGGGACATATATTTCTAAGTGCACTGGGAAATATTCATCCCAGCCACAGTGAAGGGGTTAAAACAAATCAAAATGTTCAGTTTGCAGTTAAATTTTTTAATTTTCCTTAGAACATTAAAAGCCAAGAGTGAGTAAGATTAGAAATCACTAATAGATTAACCATATGAAGGCCCTATTAACTTGATCATGCTCAGATTTCAAATGCCACAAGCTCCAGTTTTAATGGCATTGTTGCCAGCACACCATTAGAACTTAAAAGTATGCAAAACAACCTTCAGTAGTTTGTTACGAATTAGAAACTCAAATTACCAATATTGACAAGCTAGAAGATAAAATAAAAACCTCCTATCTTTTCTATTTGCTGAGATATAACTATAATTAGCAAATCAAACACAATGACCCTGCCCATCTCTTCCATTTTTGGAAATACTTGTGTACACCCACTTCACTCTATGATGTGTTTATAACCAATCAAAAGCTCAGAATTTGCCCCACATGGTTTTCTCAGCCTCTTGAAGGTGGGAACTTTCCAAGTTTATTTCTTATGTCTCCAATCTTGAAAGGATGGGGTAAGTTAAATGTTGTTCGAAAAACTTTTGTTTTAGACTCAATTACAGTTTAGTTATTGAGCCTGATAAATTACAGTTGAATTCTGAGATATTCGTAGAGTAATTTAAAATTTTTTGCTATCTTAAAATACATATATAAAACCTAAAAAAGCTTTGTTTTACATCCTCCATGTGCAAAATTTGGCAAGACTAAGCATGCAAGGTACAGTAAGTATATACTATTGGATACAGTAACATCAGTACAGTAACATTTTGCTATTTTAAAATACATATATAAAACCTAAAAAAGCTTTGTTTTACATCATCCATGTGCAAAATTTGGCAAGGCTAAGCATGCAAGGTACAGCAAGTATATACTATTGGATACAGTAACATGAGTGCACATGAGTCACATAATTGTAACTTCTGTAATGTTAATCAGACATAGCTGAAAGGTCAACAAAGTAAAAATAATAAATACATATAGATGTATAATGTTATGTGATTTAAACTATTTAGAGTAAACATCTATGGTTTTGTGTTATAATTTGTAGTCATTCTAGAAAGAAAAAGCATAATTTATACCGTTTTCCAAATTTTTTATGGTGACTTACAAGGTCAGTGAAATCAACCAAATCCATACAGAGATACAATAGTGAAATTAACATATAAAATATAAAGTTTTGTCTCAAAAAATTTTTGATAATCATCTGGAGGTTATAGCTTTTGCATGTGAAATTTGACAATTTTCTGATGCATAAAAGTATTTTTAATCTTAAAATCAAAATTACATTGCATGTTGGATAGTCAACATTCAAAAAGAAAAAGTGCACGAGCAAATCTTTAGTTAAATTCTTAAAACTTAATAAAAAAATCTGATATTTTGTGTATGAAAGCCTTGTAATGTTTATTGATAATCTGTAAAATTTCATGAAGATATGTATGCATATATTAAAAGTTATAGTATGAAAACTATAACAAGCACAAAATGGTTACGAGGTTGGTCTATGGGACCAAGTCCATAGTGAGAGAGTTAATCTATCTTTTTTACAGCAATTTTTCCATTAGATCAAACATTTTCAGAAAATAGCCATATCAGTATTTACCCTCTCTTTTTGTGTAGTTAATATTATAGTTCTGTGACTTTTAAGTGCACACTTAGCAAATCAAAGGTACATATGTTTATAGAGCTGTGTCAAGAGATTTGAAAGATACATATATAGATGAACACTTTTGTTGATTATCTTTTTCAGGAAAGGATTGTACAGGATGGTACCATGCATTTTCTACACCCTTACTTAATATGCAAATTTTTTTTAAATGTCTATTTTTTTTCAGTTCAGTTTTGATGCATAAAGTCTATTAATTGGCAATTAACCAAGTTTCTTGCAGATAAGATAGCAGGTGATGTCCACAAATAGAAAACTGTCTTTTCTGTCAATGAATTGTGCAATTACTCAGAATTTCCCCTGCCACAGCTCTCTATCACAAGTGCACTAAGGTTACACACAAATCTGACTTAAGTTGTTATTTATGTTTTGTATTAGAAATAGGTTCTCCTATGTTTAGTAGATTTTTCAGAGATTTTGCTGAACTTTTAAACTTAGACTTCTGACTTTAACATTACTCTTGATGCTATACATATAATGTAACTAAACTGAGATATTAGTAAGATTTTTAATTAAATCTTTCTTTAGAGATTTTATGTTTATTTTAACTTTGTAACTGTTTTTGAGTTTCAGTAGACTATTCTAACTTGTGATGTGTGGTGCAAAACTGTTATATTTTAATTTATTTTTTGGGTTTAACTTAAATATAATAATATTGAGGCACATCCTTAACTGATAGAGAGAGCTTGAACTTACAAAGGAGGTTTCATTTTTCTTCTCCATCTTGCCCTTGTTTTATTTGTGATTGTTTCATTTATAGTTGTAGTGTAAATAATTTTTATTATGCATCTTCCATGATTCGACTCTTACTTCCTGATAAACTCATTAAAGATCAGAAAGATTAACAAGCACATAGTAATTTGATATCCTTCAAACATCCAGGTAAAAAACCATACTCTGATGGAAATCTGAGAACCATAAAATATCACAAAAACATTGATTTTGAGATGTAGCTGACAGATTGCAAGTTTTTGACTTGTGAGCTTTTTACAACTTTGAATCTTTGTTTTTTTTTCTTGTTAATGTATACATTAATATGTTCAATATTCAACATTTTTTTGTGTGTGTGTATAGGATGGGGAGGGGGTCAATAGGTTTTCTTTCATAATCACAGCTTTCACTTTGTGAATGATTGTTTATGGTGTGATTTCATAGACCAGTCAAGTCCTAAATCCTTTGCTGGGAAAGTTTTTCTGCTTCCACAAAAATACTGACAACTCCCTTCTTCAAAATGTGTCCTTCTTATGCGGCATTATTTAACCTTCCTATATGAATATTTCGCTACAGAATAAGATGTCATACACCTTTCAAACCAACAATCAAATTCTGGAGGTATTATACAAGCTTGAACAGCTTTTATATACAGGATAGATGCCTGTCTATCACGTGATTGTGATTTTAGAACCATTCTGACATTTGTAGGGAAACAGAAGCTAAGTTATTTGAATTTTCAAGTTGAATATAAGTAATCATAATTACCTTTTTCTCCATTCTCGTGAGTGAGATCTCTTCCATTTGTCTCTACTATGTGATCCGGATCTAGAGCGATGCCGTTTATGGTCATTACGTCTTCGATCTTTATCTTGGAAATTAAAGTAAAAACACATGAATAAAATCACAATTTATATATGTATATATATACAAACATCCTTTTTTTTTGTATTTTGCATGTATGGTAAAGCAACCACAGCTGTTTGCCACCATCCTTAATTTTGACCTATCTACCACACTGAAAGCAGTCGGCAGCACCCTTACACCTACACTAAGGTATTCATTGTTACTATTATAATGCATTGACAGTTTGAAGTACTGGGAATTTTTGTGGTATCACACAGATTCGACCTCAGTATGCCAGCTCTGGAATACAGAGTTCCACCTCAGGGTCAACTACACTTCTTAATTTAAGATACCTTACTAGTCAAATATTCTTAATCTAAAAAATTATAAATCAATGTACCATCACTCTTTACTCTCTAGATAAAAACAGTTATCATGGGGAAAAAAATTCAAAACCATTCTAAAAATTTCTAATTGAATATTTTGTAAGTTATTTCTGACAACATATCCCAACACCTTGCTAAAAATAGTAGATAAACTAACAGGCTTATAATTTCCAGATCCTAGCTCTGACAACATATCCCAACACCTTGCTAAAAATAGTAGATAAACTAACAGACTTATAGTTTCCAGATCCTACCTCAACCCTTTCTTTGAATAAGAGGAATCACACTGGCTATCTTTCAATCATCAGGAATTTCCTTAGTGTCAAGAGAATTTCAACTTTTGAAAATTTGCATCCTGGAAGCAAATAAATCAATTGGATGGAAACAAAACTCATTCTGCATTCACAAGATGCATAAAAATGGGAAATGGAAACAACAGTAAAGCAAGATGCATCTTAACCCGATCAGGATCAGATCACTGATATCTCTTGATTATCACCTTCTAACAGTGAAAATACTTAACCAATTTGCATGAAACTTAGATCCAACTTATTAAATGCTTAAATAGCACCTAGTTTAGACTTAAAGGAATTTGTATAATTTGATTTAGTTTCCCATAATTTTTTATGTGGTCCAAATTTATGTTGTGAACTACCACTTTAAAAACTAATAGACATACTTCCTATTGTTTTAAAATTTCAATTTTTTTAAACATTGATCAAAAAGTTCTGTTATTGTATTCTCAACTGGAAAAAGCCACCTGACTGCAGAACACAGTGAAGACTTGATGATTCTTTCGATGAAATGACCCAACAACAAACATTTCAACTACAAAAGTGAGATTGAAATCTAATTATCTTCACTACTGCAAACAAGCACAAGTTCTGACTTTAAATATGCATAAGTTCATTTAAGACACACAGTCTTCATGCTCTTTAAAGTACATAATAATAATAATGATATTTTACATTATATCAGTGTCGAACTGTTTAACTTTTGCTTTTTTTCTCTCTCACTAGCTTTCAGTTTTATTTCATTTATTGATTTTTGATTAAATATGAGTGAAAATATAAATTCAAGATACTTATTTCATGATTTAGTTCTGAGAAGTTTGTTTTACATCAATTGTGAATCAAGTCTACAACTGATACAATTCAAAAACCTTGCCCCCTGCATTCAAATTTGAATTCAAATTAAAAATATTTTAATGAAAACCAGTTCTACAACTTATATGAATTAAACTTGATAGAGCTTTATTTTAAGCGATTGAATAAAGTAATACTTCTCAAAATCTGTTTAAAAAAAACTCAATATTATTTTGGAAAACAGTAGTTATACAAATAACAAATGAAACTCAATACAATCTAAATTAATTTTGATATTTTAATCAATAATTTTGTTTCTCCTAGCGAACTACATTAAGTTATTATCAGCTTCGAGTGACATCTAGTTTAAAGCTTGGTAATTAGTAGTATATGCTATTCAATTAATCAATGGCCCAATTAATCAATTAATAGTGTTCCTCACATCATGACAA
>NW_013667957.1:0-4131 GCF_000517525.1 Limulus polyphemus | reverse complement strand
CTTCCCTGGGAGGTCCCCTCACCACGTACAGGAATCCACGTCGAGGGGATTAAATATGAGTGAAAATATAAATTCAAGATACTTATTTCATGATTTAGTTCTGAGAAGTTTGTTTTACATCAATTGTGAATCAAGTCTACAACTGATACAATTCAAAAACCTTGCCCCCTGCATTCAAATTTGAATTCAAATTAAAAATATTTTAATGAAAATAACTACATTAAGTTATTATCAGCTTCGAGTGAGATCTAGTTTAAAGCTTGGTAATTAGCAGTATATGCTATTCAATTAATCAATGGCCCAATTAATCAATTAATAGTGTTCCTCACATCATGATAAGTATAAAAATAAATAAACAAAAGTAGGCACTTGGTGCTGCCAGACAATTGCTTTCCATCTAGTTAGCAGTTTAGAAACAGTGACAGTGGCAGATAGCCTTAGTAGCTTTAACAAATACAGGGTGAGCAAGTTTGGTGGAAATGGAAATCAACTCAAGACCCTTGAATCAATAATGGGCCATCTGTGCACTGTCCACTTTTAGCCTTATAATTATTTATTAATTTTTACTTCAAGTTTATAAAACATTGGTGATTCAGAGAGGGTGGTAACTTGGTAGCAAACTTAACAGCAACAATAGTTAGAATAATCAAAAATAATAAAAACCGAAAACTCTTAATTAAATAATAATTTTGAGTAACTGATTAGCTTAAGTGATAGTAATTAGAAAGTTGCTAATGTTACTCCTATTTGTAAAATGTGTGTTAATAGTTACATTGACAATTATAGATCAGTTAGTGTTATTGCTGTAGTAGGAAACACTCTAGAAAGTATGATAAAAGAAGCTTTACAAAATCATGTAGTGAAAAACCAGCATGGATTCACAAAGGGAAAATCTTCCTTTAATAGTGTGATAGAACCTCTGTAGAGGAAGGATTAGAGAGTGTGAGAGGAGAATTCTGCTACTATGCTAAAGTACACTACAAATCCCATATCATTAGAAAGACCTTTGTCTGAGAATTCCAGATTGCAGACTGGATTTTCAATTCAGAATCACCTTACCTGTTTTTTGCTTAGTCAAACTTCTTAATGCAATGATGGAACAATGTCATTGTCATGACATGATGACTGGCTTCAATTTCAACTTTACTTTTTTTTTTACTTACAAGGTATTTGACACAAAATACTTAATCTGCATGTAATTTCCTAAATTACATTACACTAAATACAATTGCAATGGTCTTTTTTCGACTTATTTAGGCCTAAAAAAGAATGTGCAGTTCATTCAAAATCATATGCTTATCACTTTGTGGACACACATTCAAACATTTCTGAATATTCAGTTAAGTTCGCCTTCATTACAGCTTCATATTTATGTTACTTTGCAATAATTAGCTTTGGTTCATTACATAGATGGCTATAAATACCTTTTATCTACTTTCTTCTTTACTGCAGGTTTTATCGTTCATTTTTGTGGGTTTCTTTGTCTAAGTGAGTTTGCTTGTCTGACTAATAGACCAAGATTTATTGGTCTAACACATAATGCCTGCAAGAAAATGTAGCTGAAATACCATGTGTAAAAATGATAGAATAAGGAAAATTCAAGTGAATGACATGAAAACTTATGCAAATATTTTGTGGGTTGCAGCTAGTTACGAGTAAAATTTTAATGAAAATAAGTTTAACAGTGTTATAGAAGAAAAAGATATTGATGGTCTGGTTGATTATTCACTTAAGCCATCTAAGCAATGTGCCATTGCAAGTGGCAGGGCAAATAGGATTTTAGGTTGTACTTGCAGAGGTTAAATATAGACAATCGAACACTGGTTAGGCCACGTTTAGTAACCGTGTTTAGTCTTAGGCTCCTTACCTTAGGAAGGGCATTGAATTGTTGGAAAAGTTTCAGAAGAGGGTTACTAATATAATGATGGAAAAGTTGTCATACAACGGCAGATTCAGATCTCTGATATGTTTTCTCTAAAAAAATGAATGAGGTGTTATAAAACAGATTTTTGAAGGAATTTTTTCATACTTTATAATGAAAATGGTAGTACTAGGTGAACAAATATAAATTTTGGCAAGACTGGAGTTATCCAAATTATTTTTCTAACAGGGTAGTTGGCCTTTGGATTGTGATGGAAACAGTTAATTTAATAAAGATTAAGTGAAGGCTTGATAAATATTTTAATCATAAGTGTTGGCACTGAGAAGTATTTCTTTAAGTTTAATTTAGAAGACAGGACAGCCTAGATTTTTGAAGTAATAGAATAAAAGGAAAGCAGCTAGTCAATAACACCCTCCTCCAACTTTTGGGTTAGTCTTTACCAATGAATAGTGGGATTAACCATAACATTACAATATTTTCATGGCTGAAAGGGCAAGCATGTTTGATGACAGAATTCAAACTTAGGACCTGCAGCTTGCGAGGCCAATGCCCCAACTACCAGGTCATGCCAAAGTTATGCTAATTATATAAAAAAATAAATATATATTGAATGATATTACTAAAATTTGTATTTAGGATTAACCTAAATCTCCTAAGCTGGTCAAAGCTAGTGATATATCATTGGGATTACGGCCAAAAAAATAAAAATATTGTTAACACTAAAACTAAAAGCGACAGTATCAACTGATGAAACAATGCATTCTAAGTTTCTATTGGCCAGGATGATTTTTAGTTTCGCTTTAAGTACACAACCTTTCGACAGAACATCATTAGTTTGCCTTGTGTCGAAACGTTTAATGTAATAAATCACTTCATTATGCTTGTATGTTATATTAATTATTATAAATCGTTGTTTGGCAACTTAAGTTATTATTGTTATTAAGTTCGTTTTTGAACGTTAAAGTTATATATGTTTATGCTTTTTAAAAGCTATATTTAACTAATAAGTAGTATTCAAACTACATCTGAAGACAATATTTTACTAAGTTTTAGTTTACATTTTACTGAAATCGACTAATACTAATTCATCAAGTAATTGTATTTGTAATGCTAGTAATAGTATTAGTGATACCACTCCGTGAACTAGGCTTATCCCACGACTTCTTTTGTTCTAAAAAGTAAAATTAATTTACTGATAGTGATATTGAATTTTTAATGTTATTGTTACCAAAAGTTGCTAATGCATATATCTATCAAAACTACAAAATTCAAATACCTCGCTCTTGATCTCTTTCTTCTCCCATTTTCTTTATTTAGCAGTAGGTTAAGCGTACACCAACAACCATAGGACACTGTTAAAGTTAAACCTAGAATTATATCATTCTTTCCTAAACATATTTCCGCTCGTTCTCTTAGAAAGTCTGCCTGCCAAAAGACCACCTTTGTGATAATCACCGCTAGAGTACGACACATGCTCTTCTCAAAGCAATTAGAACAAGAATACCCCAATGGGCTTCCATTACCTTAACTACTTTAGTAATGTATTAAAAGTAAAAATGATAGTTACTGCACTTATTATTTGCTGCCTATTTACTGAAAAAAAAGTGTTATTTTTGTTTACTTCAAACAACAGAGGAAGCGTATTTCTTATTTTCTGTCAGACAACAAAATATCCTTTAAATATATTGTTAATATGTTTTCTAGTTGTTGGGCTGTCCCTACGTGGCGCTTTTTTTATTTCTTTGTAGTTAAGCGCAAAGTACACAATGTGCTGTGCCCACAAGGAATATCGAAACCTGACTTCTAGCGTTATTAGCCCGCAGACTCGCCGCTGTAAACAGTATAAAATGAAACGAAACATTAACAATAAATATTTAATTTAAGCAAGCTCTCAACAGCTCAGCGATAAGTCTGAGGCTTATGACGCTAAAAATCAGGTTTCGTTACGTTCGGTGGGCACAACACAGATAGTCTATTTTGTAGATTTTAATTAATTTAACAACAAGCAGCCGCTAAACGTTTAAAACTAAACAAATAAAATATTTTAGTTAACCACTTAACAGCTTTAAGTGGATTACATTAGATGTATTCAAAATAGTATCGTTACGTCTCCGTTCGTTCGATAATTTTCCGTAAATTCGTTCCGACGAAACTTTAGCGACACAAGTCCTTTCTTAAATAAAACTGGTTTATTCTTTCCGAATACAACTTTACGATACACTTAATTTCAATAGTCGCTCTATAACAAC
>NW_013667956.1:180839-193104 GCF_000517525.1 Limulus polyphemus | reverse complement strand
ATCTCAGTATTGCATCTATAATATATTATGTGTAGCCCTTGAAACATTTGGTTATAAAATAACATCCCCCGTCTACCATTTAATATCTGGTATTCTAGCAGACAGCAGGTACAAGAAGTCTGTATGCTACAAAATGACATTTCACTGGGCGAGTAAGCGAATCATTTGCTTTTTTATCTAGGTTTGTTTGTAATTATGCACAAGGCTACACAATGGGCTATCTGTGCTCTGCCCACCACGGGTATCGAAACCCAGATTCTAGCGTTGTAAGTCCGCAGACATACCGCTGTGCCACTGGGGGGCTTTTATCTAGGACAGTCACACTTTAGATTAGTTGAATTTTAAATAAGCTCGAATATTGGAGCTCCAAAAGTGATTTAGTTAAAATAGTAATGTTATTGAACGAAGATGTTGACGTGTCAGTTTCTTTACAATGCCTTAGTATTCTTACAATAATTTATTATTAATTAAACTTTTGTTATCTTAGTAAATAATGACACGTCCACAGTAGTCAATATTCATTATCAAACAATTACATTAACAAATACATAACATCTGTTTCTTCTCCATAATGTCTCAGTATCTTCATAAGCACTTATTATTGATTAAAGTGTAGTTATCTTGATAAAAATAAACATGTATTGTTACATAAATATAGTTTTATATCACGTGGATACTTCTCTATCCCATTAAATAGAAGTCTTTTCGATAGACTAATTTTATAGTCTGTTAAAAATTTCCATTTAATTTCCAGCAATGTCATAACGTTTTTACTTTCTGTGTCGATTGCCACATCTATATAGATCTTTACACACTTGTTTTTCACACGTTTGTGCACAAGACATTTTTAAATCCGGCATGGTTTTTCTCACAGATATCTCTTATGTGTAGAACAGTGCACGCAACTGTCACCAATCGTTAAACTAAAGTTAGAATTCGGAATCAGAGCTTTCTAAACATCAAGAAAAATATGTATCGATAAAAAGTCGAAATATGGTTATTTTGTTGTCAATATGAGTTTACATCTGTCTATTGTTGTACTTAGAAAAAAATGATTAACAAATTAGGCTTAGGCTTGAATACCTTACTAATCACGGCAACAATCCATTTTTGTACTTATAATGATAGAATTAACAAATTATGCTTAGGCTCGAATAGCTTACTAATCACGGCAACAATCCATTTCTGTACTTATAATAACAAATTAGGCTTAGGCTCGAATACCTTACTAATCACGGCAACAATCCATTTTTGTACTTATAATGATAGAATTAACAAATTATGCTTAGGCTCGAATAGCTTACTAATCACGGCAACAATCCATTTTTGTACTTATAATAATTAAATTAACAAATTAGACTTAGACTCGAATAGCTTACTAATCAGACAAGTCGACAACAGTCCATTTTTGTACATCTAGTATCTAACATAATAATATGGACAACAATCATTTTTCGTACGTATGTTATCTAATAATGATAATAAATTTCATTAAAATATTCACAATTATATTTAGGTAATCATATAGGCTAGTAATAATAACAAACGCATTTTGTATGAAATGTTCGATTATCTAAGTATAAACTCAATGTCAGGTTTAATATTTTGATAAGTGAACACGTTTCTGCAGCATACATAGCAGCAAACTTTCACACTATTCTGGGTAATCAATAAGAGAGGAGGTTCGTTTCGCTCACGTGGCTCGAGCCTCAGAACCCCACCTACTTCTCTTGTATTGTAGGTTCAAATGATTACAATGACTTAGTGGTGTTTAGTGCTTTGAATAAACAACTGTTTCAAGTAGCTTAGACAATTCGCTATGTAAAAAAGGAAAGGAGGTTAATCAGAATATAATATTTAAAATTTTAAAACTTTTTATTTTCTAAGTGTCAGCTAAGACAAAAGTTTGCGTCCGAACTTTTTAACGACGCGATTTGTCTCTTCACAGGTCAGTCTGTACTCCGTCAACTTCCGAGGTTTAAAGGTACGTTACGCTAATTCTTAGAAATATTAGCGGAAAATTAGATTAAGCGAGTTCTTGCCACGTGCTATTTCGTTTTTTTAAATTATTATCTTTAACTTTTTAATTTATTATGTTTGTTTGTTTGCTGTTAAACACAAACTACACAATGAACTATCTGTACTCCACTCATCACGGGTATCAAAACCCGAATTTTAGCGTTCTAAGCCAACTTACTTACTTTTTTATTTATAAGTTGAGTGCATATACTTTGCATTTTAACTAGGTGATAAGCCACTCTTCTTTTTAGTGACAGATAAAAAAATAAACATATTATATAAATAAATAACTCTAAGGATTTTCAAATAGACAGACGTATACTGGCAGAAAAGTATACACACGGGTAAACAACTAAGTTGACAGGGTGGAAGACAGAAAATAAATTGTAAATTAAAACAACACTACCAGAAACGTATATTTCAGTTATAACCAGGACCTCTCAGAGAGGCCCGGGCCACTTCTATCTTTTGAGGCCCCTGATTATAATAAAAAAATAAAATGATAACACATGAAAGCAAAATAAGATAATCATTCTTTGATAGAATGTTTAGGCAAGAGTATACATGATGTAACTATGTAGAATGGACAGCAACTCCCCGGCCTTTCGTCTTTAGGCGGAAGACTTTCGAAACGTCATCCTCTTCACTTGTGTCTCTACAACGGGCAGTTGCCGTCCATTCTACAAAGTTTCATCAATATAATCACTAGCCCAAAGGAAAAGTGAAACATAATTTGAATATTTAATTTGCAGCTCTAAGCTGAGAGTGTGTGTCATAGTTTGGTCTGATTGGGAGGCACATAAAAACAATTAGCAAATTTAATAATTGCAAAAAGTAACAAGTATCTAAATTTGAGGCCCCCTTTGAGCTTGAGGCCCGGGCCAAATGACTCCTCCTGGTCCCCTCCTCTAATTAGTCCTAATTATAACTGTCTTTATTTAGAATAAAAAAAAGGCATTATTTTAGTCTGGAAAGTTGTGTTGTATATTAGCTATGTTCAGTCTTCTTTCACTTTGGCACACTTGAATAACATACGTAACTAGTGTCTGCAGTTTCACATACAATATTTTACTTTATTTCTCTTATTGAATAAATGATGAACTTCCTTAAGTTTTGGTATATGTCTAGGAACTTTACACAAATTACTACTGATGTCAGGTACTACATTGAAATAATCGCCTTGACGAAACAACTTGTAACAAAGCCAAACAAAAGGCATTCGCGAATACTGTTCATGAAAACTCGTGAATTTCTATTTTATAGCTTTTTATCAGCATTAAATTACGTATAAATTCGAGCAATATACAAGAAAAATCGAAGTCTGGTAATTTTTATGAATGCCAAAACAATTAAGAACATAATTGGTGATTTTGAGACAATTTTAAACTTTTACTGATGAAAGTAACCTCAATATTTTGTATCTACATATAAAATACAATAATGTCTTAACTAAGCCTAATAAAGGATAAAGCAGAATCGTTCAAAAAAATGTATGGACACTACACAGCAATCGTAAGGAAAATCATATATGTAAAATTATTCTGTCTTTTAAAAACTACTCATCCTAGGCGAACTAAATTTCACCAAAGGTGTAATGAGAAGAACAAGTGTTATACAGGAAAGTCTAAACATGGTCTAAAGTGTCACGAAAGGTGTTCTTTATACTTTCTCACCATTCCCAATCACCATCTTCTGTACTGGACAGTCTTCATTCATCCCCTCAACATCCTACAAGGTAACAAATATTTCATTCAAATCACTAATTCGTATATACTTAAAAAAAAAAGAATAAAAATATATTGTGAAACAAGTCAAGTTTATTTTATCCCAGATGTTTCGTATTGTGTATACTCTATCTTCAGCGGTTTTCTGCTTGTTGAGTGTGTGTGTGTATGAATACATGTATGGGCGTTTCCATCAAAACTAAGCGCTATCAAGTTCTTATGTTTCCGCCATTCGCATTCACAAAGACACCATCAACCACCACTCCTCTTTGAATTATTGCAAAATTGGCTGCCTACTCAAATCTGACATAGAACTATTAATAAAAGAAAAGCTGTTGATAAATTAGTATCGACCAACTAATCATAACAGCAACAGCTCTTTTCAGTTAGCCTCCCAGTGGCGCAGCGGCAAGTCTGTGGACTTATAATGTTAAACACTGGGTTTCGATACCCATGGTAGGCACAGATAGCCCATTGTGTAGCTTTGCGCTTAATAGCAAACAAACTTTCAATTAAAACGTTTAGATTTTGTTTAACTTTTCACTATTTACCTTCTTTCGTCAATCTTCCTACCCCGTAAATATTTATAAAGTTTATTTTCTAACTTTGCTATGATTATTTATGTAAACTTTAACACTTAAACGAGCTAGTTATTTTCCAGATTCTATAAAAGGGTATGCCTTAAATGTTTCACAGAAAAACGCTAAAATTGGATTATGTGTAGTTCGAAACGTCTAGAATAAACTGTTGTTTGTTACTCTTATCTTGATCTTCTTGATAAAATTACGAATCCCTGCAAATTAATCAGTCATAAGTCTTGTATTATTGAAAGAAAAACAGTGGTAAGTTTGAAGAAAAGCGCTTTAAAATATGGTTTTGGAGCTTTCTGTACCATGTCAAAACTTTCATGAACAACATTTATGATTCTAAGTGTGCCTATAGTAAAATTTGATTTCCCTATGACAAGTAGTTTTAAGATACAGTAATTTTAAATGCGGCTTTTTTCTTCATAATTATAGTATACAAGTAATTATACCAAACAACCTATTTTAATAAAAGCTGGTCTATTTATCTTAACTATGATATTAAAAATGATATTTTACTTACTACTGTCTCAGATGAGGTACGAAAATGTTTTAAGGAAAACTTAACGCATTAGCTTCTTAAGCGATTACAGAAAACCAGTAGCTTTCTAAAGGGGTTTACAGAGCAACAGTAGCTTTCTAAAAGGGTTTACAGAGCACCAGTAGCTTTCTAAAGGGGTTTACAGAGCAACAGTAGCTTTCTAAAAGGGTTTGCAGAGCACCAGTACCTTTCTAAAGGGGTTTATAGAGGACCAGTAGCTTTCTAAAGGGGTTTACAGAGCACCAGTAGCTTTCTAAAGGGGTTTACAGAGCAACAGTAGCTTCTTAAGCGATTACAGAGCACCAGTAGCTTTCTATAGGAGTTTACAGAGCACCAGTAGCTTTCTAAAAGGGTTTACAGAGCACCAGTTAGCTTTCTAAAGGGGTTTACAGAGCAACAGTAGCTTTCTAAAAGGGTTTGCAGGGCACCAGTAGCTTTCTAAAGGGGTTTACAGACCAGCAACAGCTTTCTAAAAGAGTTTACAGAGCACCAGTAGCTTTCTAAAAGGGTTTACAGAGCACCAGTAGCTTTCTAAAATAATTTAAAGAGCAACAGTAACTTTCTAAAAGAGTTTACAGAGCACCAGTAGCTTTCGAAACAAAAGGGTTTACAGATCAACAGTAACTTTCTAAAAGAGTTTACAGAGCAACAATAGCTTTCTAAAAGAATTTACAAAACACCAGTAGCTTTCTAAAAGGGTTTACAGAGCAACAGTAGCTTTCTAAAAGAGTTTACAGAGCACCAGTAGCTTTCTAAAATAATTTACAGAGCAACAGTAGCTTTCTAAAAGGTTTAACAGAGCAACAGTAGCTTTCTAAAAGAATTTACAGAGCACCAGTAGCTTTATAAAAGCTTTGGTGGGACGGTGATTCGAACTCGTGAACCTCAGGTTACGAGTGAAGCGCCCCTAACCAACTAGCCCTACCGGAGCCTAGACGTATTATTCTGTTTGAGCTGTAAGTTTAGAAACTTACACCCTCTTCCTCGGGAACATGCCCAGCATGGCCAGGTGGTTAGAGCGCTTGACTTGCAATATAGTCTTTCGCTGTTATATTAAGGACGGCTTTGCGCGAAATTAAAAAAGCAAACAATCCTGGGGTAAGCATTATAGCACTGAAGCTATTTGTCAAATCTTTCATTTACTAATGGACGTAAAACACACATAGAAATCGTGATACTAAGATAACTAAGCCTATTTTGGTAAAGAAAAAAAATATACCAATGCAAACATTGTTAAATCTCGAAATAGAACCATACACAAAAATCAGGAAGAAATAAAATTAAATTTGAGCAATTTCTTTTTCCAAAAAAAAGAAGAAGAAAGAATAGTATTATAACGTCTACAATGAAATTCTAACGTTTCTAGTCGACTATGTAGAAGTGAGTGTTTTATTATTGTTACCATGGCAGTATTGAACATTACCCTTAACAGTGATTCGCCAGATGTCCTTGAAATGTTTTTGATTTTACCCACTTTGAAACTTGAAAATTATAATCCGCATTGCCACGTGTATAATTAGCCCGAAATAGATTTTGTTTATAGGACATAGCAGCTGTACATCAAATTCCATTGAACAAGTGAATATCGCTAAAGAACAATGGTTATCAAACTTTTCAGGCTCGCGCACCACTTTTTGTTGAAACTTCTCTTTTGAAGCACAAAATCAGGACTAATTGAAAAATAACAAAAGATATATAGCAACAGAAAATAATATTTTCACATTTGCTCATTAATGGGAGGAATAGGATAATTATCCTGGCACAACTGAAGAGTTTGTGGTTCTATTTTTGTCAGTTTGAAGTGAAGAAAATTCTGGTAAGTCTGTGCAGGTGGAGGGCAAGTGTGAAGAGTAGTGGGAAGTTCATGTTGGGCTAATTACAAATTTTACAATTTGTACGTTGATTTTTTTCGTGTACCACCGAAGAAAGATATGTGTGCAAACTTAAATATTATACGGATATATTAATTCCATAACAGATTAAGTAATACCTCTTTTAGACCTCTGCTTTTTAAAGTCTTGTTCTTATTATCAACTATATACAAGTGATCACGAACCACTAGTTTTGAAATATAAGTTTGTTTTTTTTTATCCAATTCAGGGAATGAGAAATCTTCGTGGAGTTAAAAATGTCTTTGAATCTTTATTTCTGTTGCTGTTTCTGTTTGGACAGGGGGCCATTTATACAGTTTTTGCTGAAGGGTAAGCAGACAGAAATTAATTTTGTTTTGTTCCGACACTTGATGATTTGTCAGTCTAAAATATTGACTTTTCATTTCATTACTTTTAGAAAGTGCAGAACGGAGATTCTCTAGAAAAACAACTATCATAAAACGCTCTTTCGCTACTTTGTTAAACGCTAGACTTCTGTGGTGTCAGTTCGAAAATGTAAGGTGTACTTCATGGACTGTTACATTACGCAATGACTCTCTAAAGTTATGATTAACTGTAGTAAAATAAGTAATCTACATATAAAGTTGAAGTGTGGTAGCACACAATAAGAAAAATGTTAAACTTTAGAAACGCATCAGAGTTTCGTAAAGAGACAGTAAACTGTAATAGCCCACAAGCAGGTAAACAGTAAAACTGTGGTAGAGCACGAGTAGAGAGATAATGAACTGTGGTAGCCCACGAGCAGGTAAACAGTAAAATGTGGTAGAACACGAGTAGAGAGATAATGAACTGTGGTAGAACACGAGTAGAAAGATAATGAACTGTGGTAGAACACGAGTAGATAAACAGTAAAATGTGGTAGAACACCAGTAAAGAGGAAATGAACTGTGGTAGCCCACAAGCAGGTATACAGTAAACTGTGGTAGAGCACGAGTAGAGAGATAATGAACTGTAGTAGTCCACGAGCAGGTGAACAGTAAACTGTGGTAGAACACGAGTAGAGAGATAATGAACTATGGTAGAACACGAGCAGGTGAACAGTAAACTGTGGTAGAAAACGAGTAGATAAACAGTAAAATGTGGTAGAACAGGAGCAGGTAAACAATAAATTGTCATAGAACATGAGCAGGTAAACAATAAACTGTGGTAGAACACGAGCAGGAAAACGTAGTCAGAGCATTTTGACATATTACTAAAGAGAAAGTATCACATTACTAATTTCAAGAGGGAAGTGCAGTTAACTAAACGTAAGAAAGTTTCTGAATGACAAATGTAACTCGAAGAATTGTGTGAAAATGTAAATAGAAATATCTATGTAACCAACCCTCGAAACATCGACATTTTGTGCTATAGGACGAACACCTTCTTTCATTATAAATGAAATAATATGTTTTACAGGTTCACTAACCGTACAGATAAACAGATACTGGACAATCTGCTAGATCACGTAAACTACGATTACAGAGTACGACCCAGCGGTAAGTTCTAAATGTCTTTACTTCTATACTACTGTCGTTCTTGTTACCGATTTTCTTCTGCAGAGCACATTTGGGGTCAAACACAGACTACTCTCGTCAGCAAACAACTGACAGAGGTTGCGCCTAGTCAGCTTTTCACTGATAAAATAGATTACAAGAAAATAAATTAATGATTGCACAAATAAAGCTACTAATGTTTTCCTCGGAAACAGATTTTTTTATCGTGTACTACAGATTAGTAATTCAAAACTTACCATTGCTTCTATAGTCAGATGATCAGTATTAACTGTGGCAAAGTGACGAATCTAGGTTCTGTTTTTTGACCTGTATTCGTTTTTAGTCAGGCTGCCGTATGAAAAGCCAATGAAAGAATATTTGAATTACAGCAATTTAAGCGAGCAAGTCGTGTTCCTTGTTTGTGTTATGTGTTGAATTGTTAGAGCAAACAAAATGTTTGATTTGTTTTGAATTTCGCGCAAAGCTACACGAAGGCTCTTTGCACTAGGCGTCCCTAATTTAGCAGTGAAAGACTAGCGGGAAGGCCATCATCACCGCCGACTCTTGGGCCACTCTTTTACCAACGAATAGTGGGATTGACTGATACAATATAACGCCCCCACGGTATGTTTGGTGGGACGGGGATTCGAATCCGCGACCCGCAGATTGCGAGTAGAGCTCCCTAATCATTTGGCCATGCTAGGCCATGCAAACAAAATGAGGCAGTTATTATGTTTCTTGTTGTCGTGTCTGTTGGTCAGTTGTAGTCAACAAATCGATTAAGTAAGTCATGTTTTTTATATTTCTTGTTTGATGATCCGTCTCAAGAAGACAAGGCGAGTTAATCATTTTACCTTGTCTGTTCGTGTGTTAAAACAACACAAGATGAGCGAATCACGTTTTAATGTTTCTTGTCTGTTTGTCATTCCTAGCAAGTCGGTGGGACAGCGGTAAGTTTATGGAATTACGATGCTAAAGTTCGGGGTTCGATTCTATGCGGTGGACACAGCAGATAGCCCAATATAGCTTTCTTCTACAACAAACAAAGGCAACTCGAGCTCAGTAACTTATATTTCGAATTAATTTTCTTTGATAATTGAGAACCCACAAGTATGAAATTAGGAGTGTGTGATATAACCATAACTTAGTTTAAAATCAGGCATGTGTGAAAAAAATCATCATGGAGTTTGAAATACAGTGAGTATAAAATAATTACGATACGGTTTAGAGTCAGGCGTGATAGAGATAATAACTCTAGGATTTGGAATCACCAGTGTGTGAAATAATCGTCATGAAGTTTAAAATCAGGCATGTGTGAAATAATCAGTATGGAGTTCGAAATCAGGCATGTGTGGAATAATCACCATGAAGTTTAAAATCAGGCATGTTTGAGATAATAACTCTGAGATATGAAATCAGTCTTGGATGAAGTAACAACGAAGAAATTTAAAACAGGCGTGTGTGAAATAGTTAAGATAGAGCTTGAAGTCAGACAAGTATGAAATATTCCTGATGGGATTTAGAGTCAGGCGTGTGTGAGTTAATGACTCTGAGATATTATATCAGTAGTGATTGAAGTAATCACGAAGGAATTTAAAATTTGTGTAAAATATTAACACTGGTGTTTGAAATCAGACATGTATGGAAAGTCACACTGGAGTTAAGTCAGGCGTGTGTAAAATCATCACGCTGGGATTTGAAGTTAGGCGTTTGTGAAATAATTACACAGGGGCTTGAAAGCAGGCATGTACGAGCTAATTACCCTGGAACATGAGTTAGACGTGTGTGAAATGGTCTCACTGAGGCTTGGCATCAGGCGTGTGTGAAATAAGCACAATGGAGTTTGAAGTCAGAAGGGTGGCAAGTAATCATACTGGGGCTTGGAAACAGGCGTGTATGAGTTAACGCACCTGGGGTTGAATTAGGCATGTGTGAAATTATCACACTGGGGTTTGAAATCAGGTGTGTGTGAAATAATCACGACATTACGATGAGCTACAAAAGGATTTTGTTACATTTAAATAAGTTTCTTCGAATCACTTTTATAGCTCACAAGTAAAAGTACCTGTCCCCAGTGACGTGAAAAGTTTAAGTTAATCTATCAATTTAAATTATTTCATAGACTTCAAAAAAAGTTTAATTGTGTTGCACTCTTGGTTTCACTTAGAGCCAAAGCTCTGAGCTACTTATACCGCCCACCGCTAAAAGTAATTGTTGAGCATTTCAGTCATGCTAAGACCCGCTCGACAATAACATATGGTAGATCTACATTTGTATTATTTAAGTTACGTCACATTTTGAAATGTGAATGATAGTGTGATTAATTCCTAACAATTTAGTGTAGAATATTATGCTTGCGAAATAAAATTTGGCATCAGTATTCTTCATGCCTGTTCTCCCGTCATTTCAAAAGTGAATGTTGAGCTTTGCCTGCGTGCACAGCTTTTCAAACGGGAGACAGACGAACGCTCGGACAGACACAACGGTTCGCAATATATATAAGATTAAAATATAAAATGTTCGTGAGTTAATTTATTAGATTGAAATAATACTTTACTCTTTATTAAGTTTGTTTTGGGGTTGATTTGAACTGAATACGTGTTTACCTAAAATAAAGTTTTGAAAGCCACAATTTGAAATAAATATATTGACTTTTGGGGTTGATTTAAGTTGGGTGTATGTGTTTACCTAAAATAAATGTTTAAAAGCCAGAATTTGATATAAATGTCTTGATATTTTAGGTTAAGTTACAAGTGGATGGATAAGAGAACAAAATATGTCTAAGTACATGTTGTTTAAAGAAAGCTACGAATATTGGTCAATTAATTTTGGCAATAGTCAAGTTTTTTGTTGTTGTTGCAGAAAAATACATTGCCAGAATGCATGAAAATAAGTAATTTATTATTCATTACGACCTATTCAACATGAAACTACCCTAAAGAGATACAAACACTGATATGGTGAAATGAATCGATTTCATGTTTTGTTGTTGTTGTTGTTAATAGAACGATATCCAATTTAAGTTCCTTTCACGAAAAATAAAAACACGCCCATATGGAGCTCTGATAAAAAAGGAAACGACAATAGGCTCCACTTGGATAAAAAGAGTATAGAATACTTCGTATACTATACTTTACGTGTATGTTTCAATATCTTTATTCACGTTTTACTGACATTGATTGTCTAAGCGTCCGATCACATTTTTCATTTCATTCTTAAAGATGTTGAATGCACATATGCGTGGTGCGAAATTCCAGTATTTTTTTTGAGAGGGGGAGGAGTTACATGCATATCGTTTCAATGTCTGATTGTGTATTACATGTTGTTCCTCGACATTCGTTGTTGGCCAATAGCGTTACGTTATATTTACAACTACTATACTTTAGTTGTATTTAATCGCAAAGATACACAATGGACTATCGCTGAGCCACCGGAGGGAGAGGTGACTACTATACTGTCAGTAAAACTATAAAAATATATCTTTCGCTATAGTTCTTAGCCCTATTCTATTCATTATGTATGTGAGTAATATGCCTCTGAAAGACCCAAATCAAGGTTTCGCATCACAATTCGCGAACGATGTTGCGGTCTGGAAAAGTGCCCCCACCCCATCCATAGCAGCAACAAATTTACAACCATTATTAAATAATATAGAAGAATACTGTCAAAATAGCGAATAAAAATAAACGTCCCCAAAACCAATTACTAACTTTCACAAGATTAACAAAACACACAAAAAAAACCCACCTAAACTATACATGAATGGAACACTTCTCCAGACCACAACCTCGGCAAATTTTTTAGGATTAACTTTAGACCCAAAACTGACGTGGGTAAAACATACAAATAATATATTAAAAAAATATGGAAACGCATAAATTATGCAAGAAGTCTAACAGGTAGAAACCAGGGAACATCACCTGACAACATTATTAAAAATATACAAAACATATATACGCTCCGTAATAGTATACGCAAGTCCTGCATGGATAAACATAGCTCCGAAACATATAAATAAGATACAATCTAT
>NW_013667956.1:165633-179839 GCF_000517525.1 Limulus polyphemus | reverse complement strand
AATTACGTTAGTTCAAGAAAAGTAGTAACAAACGGGTAGTCTTTCATTCGTATTGACTTAGTATGACTATGTTACAGTATTTATCCACCGTAATGACTAGAGCATTTCCTGAACCACACACACACATATATACATATATACATGCATATACATACGTGTGTGTGTACATTTTTATCAGTGTTAGTTCTGGTAACCTAAGCAGTAATATACCATTTCTTCTTGGATTTAATCGGTGACAATTCAAAATTATATTTTGATTGGCTCATATTCTTCACGAAGGAGTTTTATTTGACAGGACGTGAGAATAAAGATTAGAACGAATAAATTGACACGTCTCAATGAAAACTTTTTCTATTTTTATTTTGTGCAACATTCCAGGCAGATGTCCTTCGTCAGTTAGTAAAGATTGTGTTACAATGGAATTAGGCTCAGAAAGAATCGTTGAAAGGTAAGAAAATACAAAGGTTCTAATTACACACGTTACAATGTGTTACAGTGGAATTAAGCTAATAAAAAATCGTTTAAAGGTAAGAAAATACAAAGGTTCTAATTAAACACGTTACAATGTGTTACAGTGGAATTAAGCTAATAAAAAATCGTTTAAAGGTAAGAAAATACAAAGGTTCTAATTACACACGTTACAATGTGTTACAATGGAATTAAGCTAATAAAAAATTGTTTAAAGGTAAGAAAATACAAAGGTTCCAATTAAACACGTTACAATGTGTTACAATGGAATTAGGTTCATAAAGAATCGTTGAAAGGTAAGAAAATACAAAGGTTCTAATTACACACGTTACAATGTGTTACAATGGAATTAAGCTAATAAAAAATCGTTTAAAGGTAAGAAAATACAAAGGTTCTAATTAAACACATTACAATGGAATTAGGCACAGAAAGAATCGTTGAAAGGTAAGAAAATACAAAGGTTCTAATTACACACGTTCAACGTGAAGCACGGTGACAAAAATACTGACAAACACAGTTTTTCCAAGTTTGATTGTTCACCACTGCCCATCCCTAATCGAAATCTATGAGTTTCCCTTCTACACATAATGTCCACTGTACAAAGGCTGTGGATTCCACTGACAGATCACTGGTTCGGTGCGCAGATATTCTTCAACCAGGAGTCTGGCTGGATAGTCTGCTTATTCTGATTTACAGTGGTATGGTGTTGAAAAGGGTAGTTTTGAAGCCACGTTGATGTGGCATCTTCGTCCTATGTCTTTTCCTTTGTAGGTGCTGATACCTGATGTGAGAAACAAGCATGGCACTTTGATGTTTTTCATCTTCCGCTACTTTACAAAACATTTGAATGGTATTATTATTTAATCACAGACAATGGAAATTAATATGAGTTTTGGTTATAACACATAATTATACGTGTATGAATGTTTTAAATTTGAAACCTTTATATTTCACTACATACCTTGTGGTCACCTTGTTACTTTTATCAGACTCATATCTAGCCCCTTGAGTATTTCAATGCCTTCCTGGAGTCATATATATAGATACATTCTATAAGCTATCATGAGTTTGTTGTGTAATCAACTTCTGATAATGTAACTTCATTAGGTTCATGTCCAGTAAATAAAAAACCCGTTTTTCATTTTTAAAAAATTAAATATTTATCCTGATCTATTAACCATGGATTATTGTACCCTCTTGGTAGTGGCTGAAGGGATCGAAAGATACCACAAGATAGGAACTTTGTTAAAAAATCTGTTTTGAGATTTGAAATATTCAAAACCTGGACGTTTAAGACGAAAACATTGGATGAACTGGAAAAAGAGTAAACTGTTGGGACTAAAATATATAATAATGATAAAAGTTCTTTATCAGTAATATTACAATATATTTCTAGAGTGAACACGAAATCGGTATATTCATAACGACAAAAGTTCAATGTGAACATGTGGGATTTTTTAACATGCAGTATGACCAAAACATACTATCGCGTCATGAAAACTGTGAACATGTGGTATATTTTATCAGTTTCATATTTTGATGTTAACATGCAGTATGACCAAAACATACTATCGCGTCATGAAAACTGTGAACATGTGGTATATATTATCAGTTTCATATTTTGATGTTAACATGCAGTATGACCAAAACATACTATCGCGTCATGAAAACTGTGAACATGTGGTATATATTATCAGTTTCATATTTTGATGTTAACATGCAGTATGACCAAAACATACTATCGCGTCATGAAAACTATCTAATGTTACTTTAATTATACAAAATATATGTTTATAGAACTTTGTAAATGTGTGTGTAAACAATAATAGTTAACATGGAGTTATGCAAAAGAGTTAATCAATATCTTTAAAATGACTCCAGAGCTATTGTATCTCTCTTCCTGCTTCTATACTTACTCAGCAGCCATTGAAATCTCAAGTTTCCAAAGCAAGATCGAAGAAATCTTTGTCGCAGTTTAGAGCAAGTATAATACAAGAATTGGCTGAAAATAGTAAATTAAGCAAATATGATCTAACAAATGATATGAATTGTGGAATAAGAATTATTTGTATTGCAATTGTTTATTGTCATTTGCTATAGAGTATATCACATTCTTGGTGTAATTACCATTGTGCATTGTTGTATCTTTAGCTTACTGAGGATGGAACTCTCAAGATTCAAAGACGCTTATTAAATTTACGTTAATGTCGTTCTTTGTAATTAAATTACATTCTCCGAAAAATGAATCCATTTTTAGAATTGTAGAACATCTTCAATTTGTTCAATACCACACCTGGTTAGTCTTTTATTTATCACTAGCATGTTTCATTTAATATAACTAGCATTTCCTTCCTCCAGTGATTTCGTACATTTTGCTCAAAGTTTTAGATTCAACTAAAATGAAACACTAAATTAGAAAAATGTTGTTGTTTTAGAACGTTGTACACAAAAACGCGATTTATACACGCCGAAGTCTTCAACAGTATGGAAAAAGTGGTGATTATACAAGTAGGGTTTTTCTATATATAAAAAAAAAATTGGCGAAGTTTGAATTTAAAATCAAAGAAACCTAAATCAACTGTTTTTTTAAGCATTTGTAAAAGTGATGAATTTTTTTTTTAGATTTCATTATTCGTTTATATAAAACAATTTAACAATGTTGTTAACGATGCATAGCATGTTAAATCTAAACTGGCTGTTATAATATAGACATTTATCTTCTCTTGTGCTGTTGTTTTTGTTGTTGTAGTTTCATAGTGGTAGATGTTAATGGTGTGAGAATTTTAGAAAACGACAGATAAGATTATATGATATATGAAAATTTTTAGTGTTAGTAATTTCTTTGTGAAAAATAATTCTGACAGGTTTAACTCTCTTGAGACAGATTACTTTTCTAAACAGTGACCAAAAGAACCTTTACTGATTAGTTTTTTATTATCGACGTTAAAGCATAAAAAAAACATTTTTGAAGACTTGTGAATTTTTAAACTGGGTTTTATGAAGGTTATATTCGATTACTATATTTCTTGGTTCAGAAAAACATAGGCACATTGTCAGTACCACCAAACAAAAATGTAAACCTTATACACTTGTAAAGAATATTTAAATAATCCTTAAAGCTAGTTAAAAACAATAGATGTAGTTTTATAGAACTCTCTAACTATCTATCTATGCATACGTATACATGCTGAACATTCATAACTATATATATAAATGAAACAATATAAAAATATCTTTAAAAACTCTTTTTATTATTAATTTAAAACAAATAAAAAATAAAAATACATATAGAGGAATAAAGAGTTGAATGTGAAAAGTATGTTGAATACGGAAACTCCCATAAAGTGTGATTTTGGACACATCTTTCCAAGACAAGTTTTCGTTTGTTAATTGATAAATTTTTATATGAAATACATCATCCTCAAGTCTAGCTAGTAGTAAGGTTTACCCACTTGGTGTAAATTCAGCATATATCAATAAATCCACACTCTCAGCATCATTAATTGAGCAATTGCCAACCTTTTATGCTTCTGCTATCACCTTTTTATGTTTAACTTTCAATTGAGATACGTACGATTTCACCTGCGATTCGGTAGGGAAGGTCGAAGCATCACGATAGTCAGCAGTAGGATGAGCAGACAGGAACACTTTGAAAGCAGTTACAGGCATAATAATGTACTCAGCTTGCTGCACATTATCTACCAAAGTGATTCTAAACGGTTCCTGAATACCTCTGCGTGTCATTTGGAAACTTCCATGCTTTTTGTGCTTGACCATTAAGCTCGTGAATCGCTGACGGATTTCAGTCACCTTACCACTTCAAATCACTTTTTGCAGCCCCAACGCTAAAAGAGTGCGGGAAATGCCTTCTTTTTTAGCCAATAAAAATGTCCAAAAAATTTAAGTACAAATTAAGAAAAAACCGGATTGGGTAGTTTTTTTTTCCAACAAAAATGTCTCCCACTGGGTCATGAAGGGCCTGTCAAAATATTTTAAATATATTTTGATATTGTTGCATTTGTATTATTCACTTTCCTGAGCAAAATATATTTAATTCCTTGTGAGGTTAAGACTGATAGACGGTATATCCCCACCGCAATGTGGGCCCCACTTTCGCAGTCACCTCCAAAACTTAGGGCACATTTTATATCCCACATTATAGCCTGTACCCTAGGGATCCTTTTAATTTATACAGCGTCTTTAATGTAATTTTGTTTTTTAGTTTGGGCTTGTTTTTGTTCATTTATATGATATGTATGTTTATATCAGAAAAAACTCAGGGTTATCAAATAACCAGAAGTCAAGTTTTGCTCAAATGTAGTTACTTACAATATAAATCAAAAATTGACTTTTACATTAACATCTCCCCAATTTCTTAAACTTTACTTCGGCTTTAAAATGTTAATGTCTGGTGTTATTTGTTATGTTTCCCTTTAGATCTGACGTGCATAAATGTGAGTGTTGTTCTACTATCTCTCTCTTCTCCGGATGAATCCAGTCTTGTGAGTAAAGATATCAAGTGTGGGGGGTACATCCCCCTATGAATTTTGAGTAAATATTTTTATTTAATTTTTGAGTTGCTTTGAGAATTTTCCTCCACATTTTTACTTGGCCAGCTGAACATTTAAAACATTATCATTCTTCGAAAAAAAAGTAACCATAATTTGATTCTAATTCGAATCGCATTATTCCATGGTTGATTAAACCAACGTTATGCATATGCGATATACTCTCTTAGACATTTTTATATTTCCCCCTCTTAGAAATCCAATATGTAGCAGACTTCCAAATTACAGGAACAAGGCTCCAATAACTGTAATTTTCTCTCTAAAGAATATACAATAAAGTATATGTATCTAGACTACTTAGGGGACTCTCGAATTGACGTAAATAGTGAAGCGTTAATCAATATGAATGTTGTTGTTTTTGTTCGGGTTTTACAATGTTATAATAAAATTGAAATACTTATTAGACCTTTGCTTATCTTCTTTGTTGGTTTCCTTTTCTAGTACGATAGTTTAATGTTGTAACATGGCAAGTTAATATTTTAACTAGAATATCAGACTATTTTGTTTTTGTCTTCTTTATTAAATTCTTCGATCGGTTTGTGACTTCAAAGGTCACTCTTCAGGATATAATTTTACTGAAAATCTATAACAGAAACGTTAAACTAGCGTTTTTCAACCAAATATAAATAATCTAAATTAGATACATATATTTTCCAGATGTACAACCATATACTCCATGTATAAATTAAGTATATTAAAAATGCTTAAAAATAAATAAAATTACTCAAATTTATCCGATATACTTTCCTTTTTAAATGAAAATATAATTATAATTTCTCCTATTATTATAGAAATGCAGTGTATTTATTCCATAAGTTCATACCCTTACTTACTATATTGTCTTTTCTGTAAGTCTTAGTAGCAGTTTCCATGGTTTCATAATTCTTACTGACTTCACACAACCAGTTATTTCTGCCCTCTTGCTTCTATATATTTAAAATGGCGCGAAAACGATCTTGTTATATATTTTCGGTAAAATTATATCCTGAAGAGTGACATTTGAATCATGCAACCGGTTGTATAAATTAATAAAGGAGTGGTAAAAATGGAATAGTCTGATATTCCAATGTTTTGTTATATATATATATATATATATCACATTTTAATTATCTATAATGTCACTGTCATTATGAATACAGGAATACGAGGTGGAATTCTTAATGCATCAAGTGTGGTATGACCCGAGACTCAACTACGACAATATGGGACGTTACCAATATTTAAACGCATTGAAACACCTTCAAAATATCTGGATGCCTGACACCTATTTTATAAAACATGGAAAGTTAAAAGAACCACTTATACCTGCTGATATTGCTCTCCAAGTATATCCAGATGGAAGAGTGTATTACACCCAGAGGTATGTATTTGGACTAAATCAGAAACTCATTCAAAAGCACAAAGAAAAAAAAAACTCTTAATTTTGAAAATGTGTTTGTGAATTTCGCGTACTAAGGCTATCTGCACTAATTAGAAATTATACATCAATTGTCAACTATTGGGCTACTTTTTTACCAACTAAAAGTGAGATTAACCGTCACCACATAACGCCTCAACGACTGAATGGGCGAACACATTCACTGTGGGAATCGAACCCACCAGCCGCAGATTGCGAGCTGAGTACCCTAACCAACAGGCTATTTGACGAATTGTGTTATGTGCTAAACCAGCCATTATTAACACGATTAACGCATATTTAAAAATTAGTCTCGTTACGTTCCAAAGACAACCCCCTAACACAGGTACACACAAACACACACATATTCTATATTCCTTGTGGATATAGCTCAAATTCTTTAAGCGATAAACTGAAATATATCCACAACGTTTGAAATGTACACGTTACTTAAAAATGCATAAAATATTAGAGTAAAAAAATGTAATGTTAATATAAAAATAGGACAAATGGTAATCACGCAAATGAAACATGTGTAATTTGCAGTTACAATTCAAATCAAGAGGTCATCACTGTCGGAATGTGAGCACGAAAAAGAAAATCCCTTATGAATATAAATCTTTTCTAGAAATTGAATTAAATAACTTAGATATAAAATAGCGTTCACGATTCATCAAACACTGGAGAAGAAATGTCGTTAAACTTAATAACCTGTTACTAGTAAGCTACTTGAATAATTTAGTTATGCATAAAACAACTGACTATAACATTGTCATTAGATGTTACTAAATCCTACAGACAAAATTAAGTTTGGAAATATATGAATATTAATGGTTTTAACATAAAATTCAATGTTGGAAAATAAATTAAAAATTATTTTCTTTTGTCTTACTGAAGTGGAAGTTTATATAATTAGTATTTTTACTTTGCTTCTTGCAGGATATATTCACTCATACTGAAATCGGGGCAGGCAAGATCTAGTAGTTAGCCTGTCGGGCTGAGGATTGTAGGGGCTCGTGTTCGAGGCGTGATGCCTTTGAATACGTTCCAGTCTTTCAGATGTGATGCGTTAAAATTTGACAGTCAATTCTCTATTCAGTTCAAAGAAACAGACAAAGTCAGTGTGGCGGAGGCTGCTTTTGCCTGGACGCCTTCCTTCTTCTCAGTTGTTCAAAATTAGGGACGGCTATGTCTGAATCCTAGAGATCTATGACGCACCCGTTTAGGCCACTTATGCATAAAGTGTCGTTCAGTTGAAAAAGCCCATCCAAATTTCTTACTGCAGTGAGTGATTATATACTTAGTATTTCGACCCACCAAACATGCTCACCCTTTCAGCCGTGGGGGCGTTATAATGTGACGGTCAATCCCACTATTCGTTGGTAAAAGAGTAGCCCAAGAGTTGGCTGTGGGTGGTGATGACTAGTTTCCTTCCCTCTGGTCTTACACTGCTAAAGTAGGAACGGCTAGCGCAGGTAGCTCTCGTGTAGCTTTGCGCGAAATTCAAAAAACAAACAAATACTTAGTATTTCGATTTGACGGGTAGATGCCTTGTGATTAACAAGGATTCATGGTTCGCGCCCTATTGCAAAGAAAACGTGCTCCATATTTAGAGTTGGCGGTGGGTACTGTTGACTGTCTACCATATATTTATTGTATCAGTTCAAAATTCTAAAAGAAACAAACACATTTACTACACTTTTTTGGAGACTTGTTCTTGTTCTATCTTACTGAAACGTATATATATTTATTCAAAATATTTATTAACTATATTTCTGAAACAAGTGTTTATATTTTTATTATTTCATCACATATTCCACCATTTTTGCTCAATTTTACAGAAACGAGTGTACATATATTTAGTAGTTTTATTGTGTTTTTCTAGGCGAGAAATAACTATGAACTGTCAAGGTAACCTCGGCATATTCCCATTCGACAATCCAAAATGTTCTTTTGCTTTCGAGAGTGGTAAGTGAAATGTTCAGAGTAATATATTATTAACATGTTTAATATTTAGCGAATAAAAGAACTACCGAGAAATCGTCAAACACTTTTGTTACAATTAGAGTTATAACGTAAAAATATTTTACATTTATCGTCACATAAAGATTTAATCTGTGAAGCTGTGACCGATAAATGCATGTGGTATACAAATATATTGGTTGTAATTCTTTCACAACTTACAAAATTAGTATATCTTTATTTGGGTATATTTGGTTGTATATTTTTCAAAATTTCAGTACAGATACTCGTACTTACTTAGACGTTCTATGTACAGAAGATGTGCTCAATTTTGACTCGAACTAATCCTATTGTTAAGCTTTTAAGCACAGTTAGAGATTAGTCCAGAAACACACGCGTCTTCTGGCAAGATGTGTTGGTGATCTACTTATCGAATTGGCCCTAAATGACTTGGTTAACATAGGGAAAGTGTAGAAAGATGGAAATGATGGAGAGCTCTAGTCTCCCCCAACTTGTTTAATGGAATTGTCTAATGACATCCTGAGAAGTTTTGAGGAATTTTTTATCATAATCCTAAAGAAAGTTAACTTTTAGTCAGTGGCCCGGCATGGCCAGGTGGTTATGGCACTCGACCCGCAATCTGAGGGTCGCGGGTTCGAATCCCCGTCCCACCAAACATGCTCGCCCTTTCAGCCGTTGGGGCGTTATGATGTGACGGTCAATCCCACTATTCCTTGGTAAAAGAGTAGCCCAGGAGTTGGCGGTGGGTAGTGATGACTAGCTGCCTTCCATCTAGTCTTACACTGCTAAATTAAGGACGGCTAGCGCAGATAGCCCTCGTGTAGCTTTGCGCGGAATTCAAAAAACAAACAAACAATTTTGGTCAGAAAAGTTGTGATGTTTGTTGACTTCTTGGTCATTCAGATTTGTCTTACTTATCAGTCATCGTAATGGTCAGTGTAACCATAGTTATTGTCTGGAAAATAGTTCAAATTACCTTGTGTCAGTAATAAGCAGAGGACAATAAAAAGCCAATGATTCATTAACAAAAAAAGGCACTTTCAAGCATCGTAAGGCAAACGTTTTTTTTTCTGGTGCGTTAGTGTTAGGATGTGCCCCTATGGGGACTGTAGGTTGCCTTTAGTACACATAGGGTAAAAAGTCTTAAGAAGCAAACAGATCTTCTTTTATTCCTATTCTTAACACATAAGACCATACCCACAATTATTTTTATTAATCACTGTATGACATCTATTTTAAAGCTAAAAATCTTTTTTTTCCCTAATAACTCGCAACAAAAAATGTTTGGAATCAGGTGTATCTTTTAGTAGTTAACAACAGTTTTTAAGACATGAAGTTGGTGTAGTTGATTTGTTTGTTTGAAGTTAAGCACAAGGCTACACAAAGGGTTTCTAGCTTGTAAGTCTGCAGACATGCCGCTGTGCCACTGGGGGGCAGCTGGTATAGTAACGATATAGTGATTTGAGAAGTTAGTTATACAAGACCGGCATATCGCCAGAAAAAGAAAAAAAAACACGGTTAAGACATGGAGTTGATGTAGTAACTTTATTTTTCCGGTTATTAATATTTTTAAATTATTCCTACGTGAAACACTTATTCATTTAAATACGTTAATATTTGTACAAAAAGGGTTAATTGATTCAAAGGGAAGAAACGACACTGATAAATATAGATATCTGTATGATCTATAACATGTTGAAATTATACCACATGGACATTCGTAGAATATTCTGTTAACACTAAGAAAACTAGCAGATTAATTTTTTAACCCCAACATTAACTTGTTATTGGTCTATAACAACTTATCTACTTCCAATGTTTGTTCGTACTCGTGTGAATAATTCGTTCTCTGCTATTCTAACAAAGCAGTTTTATTATAAGAATTCAACATTTTGCGATTCTGTTGGTTAACGTAGTGTGAAATTACGCATGTGCTAGATTCTTCTGTAAACAGAACGTTTCACCTGTTTTACGACGGCTCACATCTTATCCGTTTTATTGATGGATTTAAATCTTGATAGAGAGTCGTCTAGTCAGGTCCGGATTAAGCAATGTGCATCAGAGTGTTTGCACAGATCTCCGTCTTACAGCCCCCACCTCCCCCCTCCTGACTCCTTTCACAAGGATTGAAAAAAATTCGAGAAGAAGGTGTATATGATAATCAGATCCAGGAAAACTAACAAAACACGTAGGCATCATTCATTCATTTATGTTTTACAATAACTGCAATGCTTTTTTTAGCCTATCTATTACTTCGTCAACGGAGCAGGTGCGAGGTTTTTTAAAGTGAATTATGTTTAATGTTAAGTAATTAGAGTAATAACACAAAATATTTGCATTGCCAATAGTGCTCTATGTTTTGTGCTGAGAAAGATTTGACTCATTGTTAATAACAATAGGGAAATATTATATTAAATGGATACGGTATATCGATGTTTTACTTATTTTGAGGTAGGACATAAGCTAGATTTAACTGATCACTATTGAATCGAAAGAACATATAACGATACTAATGTACAAATAATAGCGACATTAAAATCTTGAACCAAGGATTAATTTGTTTTCAAAGCTTTTTAATTTTAAAGATTTTGTAGTTTCAAGTTTTATTGAGTTTTCTCCTTGTCGTTAGTCTCTCATGAAGATTCGGAGGTGAAACTAGAATGGAATACCTTGACACCTGATCTCAGGGATGCTTCGTCATTGAGAACTCATAATGCTTACCTTGTCAAAAATGAAACTGGAATCTGCGACCAAAGACACACGTGGCGAGGTATTTTCAATCAGGGGTTAGATTTTTAGTTATATTTCACTGATGCTCATCAACTACAAATTGTGCGTTTCTGGGGAACTGTACAACTATTTTTGTTACTATATTGTCGGTTCTTAACTAAACAATCAGTTTTTAAATAGCTTATTTAATTATTATCTTGTTTAACAGCTTTTCGGTTTTCTGTTTAATCCTTTCTATATGTACTTGGTCATTTCGACCAACCTTGTATTCACCAGGAAACTATACACACACTATGATATTTAATGTAGTGAATGTATCTTCACAGAAGTTGGCGAGCTTTTAGTAAGCCTTGCAAATCTTTTGACCACAAAAAATCTGATTTTTTTTCAATTAAATATTTTGGTAAAGATTCGTCTGTGAATTCATGGAGTCAGAATCTGAGTCAGACTCTGACTAGACTGAATGCAAGATGATTTTAATGTTATGATTAAAAACACTTACAGTTTTCAATTTCACTTACGTAACCTTTAGAATATCCTAAATGAGTATCTAAAAAATTTCAGTTAAACTTTGTATTTTATCTGTTAGTTTCTAAATTTATTATCATTTATTGACTCATTCTGTCAACAGGTAATTACAGTTGCTTGACAGTTCTTCTAGTCTTTACCAGAGACAAGTCCTATTACTACACTGTTGTCTTCGTCCCTGGAACACTTCTAGTCACCAGCTCATTCTTGAGCTTCTGGCTGGACATCAATGCTGTGCCAGCCCGGGTGATGATTGGTGTAACCACTATGTTAAACTTCTGTACCACAACCAATAGTTTTCGATCTACGCTGCCGGTTGTCTCCGACCTCAACGCCATGAATCTGTGGGACGGGGTCTGCATGTTTTTCATCTATATTTCTGTTTTGGAGTTTATTGCCGTTAATTTTCTTTACCGATTTAAGAATGAAGAAGAAATTCCATCCAGTCCGATCTCAAGCACTAATCAGAGGAGTTGTGAAAGTAAATTGAAATGTTGTCATATAAGACGCTGGTATAGAAACTGTAGACCGGTAGGTTCATGTGTCACATTGATAATACTCTCATCTGATCAGAATAAGCAGCTAGTTAAATATACTTTTCTTGCATATCTACTTATAAAGATCAGAATGACATAGTACTAAAGCTTCATTGGCATAACATAGATAACAACTTATACATAATAATAAAGATTTAATAGTATAATACCGATTTTAAATTATATATAATTTAACAGATTCTTCCTTTTATACATATAATAATAAAACTTCCTTAATAGAACACGGATCATCAAAGCATTATACTTACAAGTATTTAAAATTAGTCAAAGATGACAGTATACTTTCTGGTATTAAAACTGAGTTTCGCTAAGCCAATCAGTGATCGTGAAAGATCATCTATTTGACAGCGTTCTCACTTCCGGTCTACAGTGAGCCATTCAATGTGATCACGACAGACTTACCTTACATGACAGCTTTCTCACTTCCGGTCTACAGTGAGCCATTCAATGTGATCACGAAAGACTTACCTTACATGACAGCGTTCTCACTTCCGGTCTACAGTGAGCCATTCAATGTGATCACGACAGACTTACCTTACATGACAGCGTACTCACTTCCGATCCGCAGTGAGATAGATGTGAAGTGTGATCACAATAGACTAATCTACATGACAGAGTGTTCACTTCCGGTCCTCAGTGAGCCTCTCAGTGTGATCACGATAGGCTTACTTCGGGTCCTCAGTGAGCCGTTCAATAAGATCACCAGAAGCTTACATCCGGTCTTCAGTGAGCCGTTCAATAAGATCACCAGAAGCTTACATCCGGTCCTCAGTGAGCCGTTCAATAAGATCACCAGAAGCTTACATCCGGTCCGCAGTGAGCCGTTCATTGTGATCACGATAGGCTGAGATACGCTATAACGTGTTCACTTCTGGCTTAACGAGAGACAATTAATGCCACAATGACCGATTCAATTACTAGAGGGCTTGCTCATTTCCGGTTCTCATTGAGCTGATCAGTGTAACAAATATTTGATCATATGCTAACATGTCGTTTAATTTATAAGAGTTACGACATCACAGATTAAAAAGAATTTTCTATATTCAATTTGTCAGCTTTCATATTTTTATAAATCTCATTGTTATAGTTATAAGCTACTTTACTTTGAATATATTATGTTTGTGATTCGATATACAAATGAAACCAAGTATTTCAAGTGTTTCAGTAGATATACACTTACTGTGGACTGTTTACATTTATTTTAGGGAAGAAGTGATAAAGTGGAACCTAAAACAAAAGTTTCTAGCATCACAACGATGTCAGTGCCATCTTTTGACAATAAAGTTGACCTGGATAAAGAAACTCCTCTGTTTACAAGGCTTAGGGGCTCAAGAAACACGCAATTGGAATCATATTCTTATTCAGCCTTGGCTAAAAAAATCGACACGATATCAAAAGTGTTGTTCCCTACCTTATTTTTTCTTTTCGCTTTTGGATTTTTCATAAACTACGCGGTAGTTCAGCCAGCAGATGAAAAAAACTGGGTTCTCACTTCATAAAATCATGTAATACTATGCAAAAAATAAAATAATATGAGTGTTGACATAGTTAAAATGGAGCAGAGAATAAAATAAGTAAAAATATCACATTTTAACCACTTTACCGATATACCATCAATTTAACTTACAGAATTGATTTAGCCAAGCTGCTTCGTTCTATTTTTATTTTCTTTTTTTCTGTTTTTATTTCATTTTAACCATTTCGAAAGGTTATAATTCTCGGTGTTATCTAAGTTAGTAATAAAAGCATTAGTGACATAAACGATTCATATTATCCTTTGCTGCATTTTATGACCCACCTTTGCAAAAGTCCAATGTTTTATTTTATAACCCACTTTTTAGAAATCCAGTATTGTATTTTATAACCCATTTTTGTAGAAATCCTAAGTTTTATTTTATAACCAACTTTTTTTTTATAAATCCAGTGTTATATTTTATAACCCACTTTATAGAAATCCAGTGTTATATTTTATAACC
>NW_013667956.1:159558-164811 GCF_000517525.1 Limulus polyphemus | reverse complement strand
AGTCGAGCGCCCTAACCACCTGACCATGCCGGGCTAATTCACCTTTGCAAAAACCCAATGTTTTATAACCTACTTTTTAGAAATCAAGTGTTGTATTTTATAATCCAATTTGCAAAAATCTAATGTTGTATTTTGTAGAAATCCAATGTTTTATTTTATAACCCACTTTTTAGAAATCCAATGTTTTATTTTATAACCCACCTTGCAAAAATCCAATGTTGTATTTTGTACAAATCCAATGTTTTATTTTATAACCCACTTTTTAGAAATCCAATGTTTTATTTTATAACCCACCTTGCAAAAATCCAATGTTTTATTTTGTACAAATCCAATGTTTTATTTTATAACCCACTTTTTAGAAAGCCAGTGTTTTATTTTATAACCCACCTTGCAAAAATCCAATGTTGTATTTTATAACCTACGTTTCTATAAATCCTTTTTTTTTCAGTTATACATATATATTTGTGTCGTATCTTCCTACTATACGTTTTAAAGATTATATTATAGTTTACAATAAATATATCTTGTTATATATTAGAACTATTTGATTTGTATAGGGACGTTTGTTTGTTTGTTTGTTTGTAATTAAGCACAAAACTACACAATGGGTTATCTGTGCTCTGCCCACCGTTGTAAGTCCGCAGACATACCGCAGTGCCACTGGGGGGCGTATAGGGACATTAAACGGCGTGTATTTAGTCACTGTTTTCTCTTTTGATCTCCAGGAAAGACTATAACACACATGTTTATATTCATTAATAGTTGGTGACCCCATTAAGATGTTTTGAAGATATACATGTTTTTTTTTAGATACGCATTTTCAAGCTACTCTATAGAGATACTCAGAATATAAAAAACATTCTGTATTTAGCGTTTATTTTAAAAGTTTATGAGTCTGCCTGAAGACTGAATATGTAGATTCTATGTTGAAAGCTCACTGTTATAAATATTTTTGCATCTATCTATCCATTATATGTATGTATGTATATATGTATCAATTCTTCAAGCTTATGTTAACGTTTAATTATCTTTTAAAAAGTTTTGCCATTTTTTGAAATTCACCGTGACATATCACTAGTCTTTATTTGGATAATTAAACATGTCATTTCACAGCATTATTTTCGTAAATTATTTATGTTTCAACAGTATTTTCGTGGCCAATATCAAATTTTTGCACTTTGCTATTATATTTCATTAAAAACCGAATATGGCACATAATACAGTCACTATAAAATGGCTAAAATATTTGTTTTTATGGCAAAATTACTAAGGCTATCTTCCTCATTTTGAACTACTACCAGAGGGAAAGCAGCCAGTCAGCAGCACCCTACCACCCACCATCCACGTTAATATCTTGACTGTCACTCCTATAATGTACCCACAGCTTAAAATGCAAGGAATTTTGTGATATCGCATGGATTCGATATCGGCTCGCCAGCTCCACAGTCCAGAGCTCTACCATAGGGCCAACTTAAAGAACTCAATTTTAAGGAAGCCTCTAGTTTGGAATCACTAATGGGTTAACAAAAAAACAGGTTAGCAGAAAAACGTTACATCTAATGACAAGTAATAGCCTAAGAAATTATTCACGTAAATGTTAAATAATACGGTAGGTGATCAGCCGTCGAGATATATAATGTAAACCTTCATAAACCAGAAGTGCGGATATCTACACATAATGTAGACATCTACATACGATTTGTACATAACAATACCCTTTAAATGTAAATAATATTTGACGATTTCATGTCGTTCTCTTTGGCAAAAATAAGTTCCAAAACCATTGCACAATGGGTCATCTGAGCTGTGCCCATCTCAGGGATCAAACCTCGAATTTTGTCGCTGAGCATCCAAGGGACGATTGAATGCATTCCCTACAGTCTTTTAACCAGAGCACATCATATGTCAAGCGCACAAACGCAGGTACACATACACGAAAAGAGTCGAAGACTGAAATGATGTCTGTTAGGAGAGGTTTTCTTTTTATTGTGAAGTGTTGGTGAAAAAATATGATTTTTTTTTTGGAAAGCGCTCACGTTTCTTATTCGTTTTTTTTTTATTGTTGTAATTACTTTTAATTGAACCATTGTGCTATCTCACTCGAAATAGGTTCAATAGCATTTGTGATTCATAGCAATGCTTACAATGAAGAGTTTCAATAAAACAAAGATTGTGATTTTTGGACGGGGAAGATCAAACTACTGAACTTCTATGGAAAATCTTGAGTAACGTACAAGTGCAAATTTCTTTAAACGTTTTCACTCCAAACTGTACTAGGTAAATATTAAAATTGATAGTAACATGATGAACTTCCTTGATCATTAAGGCATTGTTAACGTAAGAGAAATATATGTAGTTTCTGATAATCTGACCTTAAGATATTAACGTAATTCCTTTTATTACCCTGAAGAAGAATAAGGAACTATTCAAAAGCACTCGAGTTTTGGGTCTCGTTTGAAAACTATTACGTAATTCATGTATATTATTCATAAAGAATGTACTTTGTCACACTCTC
Organism: Limulus polyphemus; assembly: GCF_000517525.1. NCBI lineage: Eukaryota > Metazoa > Arthropoda > Merostomata > Xiphosura > Limulidae > Limulus > Limulus polyphemus. Next base: position 162,296 of record NW_013667956.1, on the reverse strand, counting down.
TATTTCATGACGATTCAAATATTGCAATTGTTTGTATGTTTCTACTAGAATTATGTCTTCGGAATATTTGTTAGTTTTTGAATTTCGCGCAAAGCTACACGAGGGTTATCTGCGCTAGCCGTCCCTAATTTAGCAGTATAAGACTAGAGGGAAGGCAGCTAGTCATCACCACCCACCACCAACTCTTGGGCTACTCTTTATACGAATAGTGGGATTGACCGTCACATTATAACCCCCCCCCCCAGCTGAAAGGGCGAGCATGTTTGGTGTGACGGGGATTCGAACCTGCGACCCGCAGATTGCGAGTCGATCCTAACTACCTGGCAATGTCTTCGGAATAAAAAAAGCAACAACAGGAGAACTCTCCAGTTGTTTTATAAGGTAAAGCAAGCCAACTGAATTTTTCAGAAAGAATAATATAACCTTATTCGGAATCACAGTGTTTTCATAATAACTTAAGTCCAGTTTGGCTTTGGCATATTTACGGGGTGTACCTTGTGAATTGAATAACCTTGGTTTCCGCACGGAGCTTTTATTATTTATTTGTAAATTAATTTCGTTTTAATAAAATTATTCTTGAAAGCAACTATTTTCGCTGTTGTTTTATAATACGAGATATCAAAGGTGGGATTCCTACATTAAAATTTAAAATTCTCAGAGTGTGAATTTGTGGAAAAGGAATAAAAAGAAATACCTTAATTATGCTAAAAACAGTATCATTAAATTTACTAAAACTTTTGATAACTTGCCCTAGTGGCAGAGAGTAACATCCTTCAAATGTTTTTTTTGTTTGTTTGTTTCAGAATTTTGCACGTAGCTGTCCATAATTTTGAACTAACAGACTAGAGGGAAGGCAGCTATGAATAGCACCCACCGCCAACTCTTGGGGTACTCTTGTAAAACCGAATAGTGAGATTTGGTCGTCACTTTTATAACGCACCCAAAGTGTGGAGCGCGTTATTTTTGGCAATAGAACATGAACCATGAATTCTCAGGTTCATAGTCCGGCACACTGACCCTAGGCCACGCCCGGCCCCATTCTTTACTTGCTAACTCAGTAGGTTAAGTTAATCATATTGTAAATGCAATAAAATGGGTGTTCTACATACAAGAGTCAATGAATAGCTTGGAACATTTACTATTCTGATTTTTTTTATTAAGATTGTAAAATTATATAACAAACACTAGACTTAAAGTCGTCTAAAATAGGTGATTTTACCATTGCGCTACACTGTTAATTTGTTCATTTCATAGTTAGTTGTTGTTTTTTCACACTTTCTAAGAAACAATTATGTAATTTAAATTTTCAAGAAGGAAAGTTCAAATACTTATCAACTTTTGATATTATATTAAGGGATTACTATTCACAATCTTAACGTTTCCTAAATAAAAAGGAAAATTTGTTTCATCTTATTAGTAGGAGGCTATTCTGTTCTTGAGATCTCCCTCTAGTTTTTTTAAAAGAAATTAAGTTCACTTTGTTCCATCTTGCACACAACTTTACATACATGTACTTTGTAATGAATAAAAAATGATACACATTAGACGAGAAAATAAAATAATAAGTATTTAATATGGTCTTGAAAATTAGAATTAAATGTAACCAAGAGTTATTAGTTAAGGTAATTTTTTACGTACCGTATTGTGAGAATACATGGCTGTTTAAGGTGCATTTTGCTCTTCCTAACAGATATGTTTGTTTGTAATTAAGCACAAAGATACACAATGACCTATCTGTGCTCTGCCCACCACGGGTATCGAAACCCGGATTCTAGCGTTGTAAGTCCGCAGACATACCGCTGTGCCACTGGGGGGCCCTAACAGATAAGGAAAGATAATGCTTCCACTCCATTTTTCAATCCGATCGTTTGCTGGTTTTTAGTTTTGGTAATTTTTTCGATAATAGTCATTGTTTTCATATTGTTGGGTGGCAATACTAACCTCTAGTGGCAGATGGAGGTTTCTGAAAGACTTAATATATTTATTTCCTTCTTAAACACGAGAAAATTGGTTACTAAAAACTGATAACAGTATTTTTAGAACTTACAAGTACTTAAATTATATGTATCACAACAATCAATGACAGAAAAGATACAATGGTCGTCGAACACTTCATTATCTTTATTTTTCAACAAATTAAATAATCACTTACTTTATTTTCTAATTCAGACATAGCAGGCTATACAGTTCTGAATGGTACGATTAAGAAAAATACAGTTCTAGAGAAGTATGCATCAAGATAGTTCATGTTGAATTTTGGTTATTTATTTTTATATTATTGAAAAACAACTTATCTATCAAAGATTAGATGAGGCAGTCATTTTATTTTTACCAATACGGAGATATTTTTATTTTTTATAAATAAAATATAAAGCAGAGAGCTAACAAAAAGACATATTTTATTATATATTAATTCTAATTTGCTGTTTATATAAGAAAAGTTTAAGAATCTATGTGCTCGTAAGAATTTTATTTTACGACAATATCTGTTATAGGTGTATAACAGACAGCATATCTATCTACGTAACAAAATAAAAATTGTAGGAAGTTGAAAGAGCTTTAAGAAATATTATATATCAAACGTTACTACCAGGTTACGAAAAGTTTAACGTAATAATCACTCCCCACCCCCCACCCCACAGTAGCACAGCGGTATATCTGCGGACTTACAATGCTAGAAACCGGATTTCAATACCCGTGGTGGGCAGAACACAGATAGCCCATTTTGTATCTTTGTG
>NW_013667956.1:157507-158558 GCF_000517525.1 Limulus polyphemus | reverse complement strand
CCCCACAGTAGCACAGCGGTATATCTGCGGACTTACAATGCTAGAAACCGGATTTCAATACCCGTGGTGGGCAGAACACAGATAGCCCATTTTGTATCTTTGTGCTTAACTACAAACAAACTAATAACACTAATAAAAAGAGTGCCTGGCCAGTACTTTAAATAACCAACTCAGTTTCCAAATAAAATCAGTTACAGAAAACAGCCTTTTTAATATCAAAATCACAAATAATCATAGCAATAATAAAGAACCAGACAAAGAAAAATCGATTTCGTAGGATTATTCATAATAATAGTATTAGAGACCTCTCAAAGAAATAATGTTAAATTACAAATAAAAAATCAAACGAGTATTTGCAATATATTAGGGATGTAATGCTGTTTGAATACAAGAATTAGCTTTGTGCTTAATTACGAACAAACAAATGAATACAAGAAGGGAAACAATGCCTCTGTAGCCACAAAGAATATCAAAGAAGTTTATGGAAATATTTGAATGTTCGTAAGTGTCAGCAAATTTCGTTCAGGTGACTTTAGCCTTAAAAACGGTGATGGCGGGGGCCGACATGTTGGAACTGATATTGATGTTCTGAAGACGCTTATTGAGTCTAACTCAAGGCATCACACTCGTGAAATGGCCCTGAAATTGAATGTCTCTCATGAAACAACTTGTAAACATCTAAGGAATATGGGAAACTTCATAAAGAAGGTGATTGGCTGCCTCACGAACTCTCAGATGATCATCGTTTCCAATGTGTGAACGTTGCTTCATCTCTTCTGGCGCGTGAACCATTTTTGGACAGAATCGTTACTGGTGATGAAAAATGGATTCTCTATGCGAATATTAAACGCCCAAAACAATGGCTCAGTCCTAAACAAGAACTACTTCCGACTCCAAAACCTGGACTCCATCCGTAGAAAGTGATGCTTTGCGTTTGGTGGGACGTCAAAGGAGTAATTCATTTCGAACTCCTCAATCCACAGCAAAATGTCAATGCAGAAATCTACAGTCAGCAACTGGAACGTTTAAATGAAGCCCTTCACCAGAAATT
>NW_013667956.1:144708-156995 GCF_000517525.1 Limulus polyphemus | reverse complement strand
GGGAACTTCTCCCCCACCCACCATATTCTCCAGATAACGATTACTATCTTTTTCGTTCGCTGCAGCAACGTATGCAAATGTGGAAGGTGTTAAAGAGGACATCGACATGTTTTTTTTTATTTAAAGCCAAGTGATTTTTTTAATCAGAGCATTAACAACCTGATTGTAAGATGAAAAAGTATCGTCGATAAGAATGATTACTATTTTGTTTAATACATGTTTTGTTTTGATAAATAAGTTGTTCGGATTTTTCATCTAAAAAAATCGACATTAATTTCTTGACGACCTAATATTTTAGTAAATAAAATACCATAGGCATCACATACACAGATTTCTAATGAAACACCTCTCTTTCTCTCTCAGTCGAACTTCAAATATTAAACTTAAGACTATTTACATATTGTTTAAATGCCATTAAACTTGCAAGCTCAAGTACCACATTAAAATATAACGTTATATTAACTCAGAAGCTTTCGAGCTCTTTAATTAAAGAGCTCTTCGTCAAGTGTAAATACAACTGAAAAAACGCTTAAAAATAGAAATCAGTTGTGTGAAAAAATCACGAGATTATACACAATATTTTATACACTTAATCAATCTACCCATGGTGTGGTAAATTTATAAGTTTGCTAAACGTAAGGAAATTGGTAATGAAATCATTTAATGCATATACAATTTAAAAGAGCATAAGAGATAATTAATAAAACGATAATTATGTTTCAGAGAAGTCACATAGTGTCCTGTAGTATACAATGTTTATCACATCAAAGTCCATCGAAGCTTACATGTTTGAAATTAGATTAAAGTAGGACTGTCTGCCAGCAGAATTAGGAGTTACATATGGATCCTATGTCTCTACTGATTCCATTTCTGGCTCTCTGTTTTCAATTTTATTTGAAGGGCTTATTTTATTCCTTTCCTGATATGTTTAGACTTCCGATCAAGCACTTTTTTAGTCTATGCCTTTTGCATACAGGGTTCTGTGTTCCATGATGGCTGATGGTGGTTAAGTGTCCAGAGGAGATAGCATTCCTGAATTCTAGCCTTTAATGATATTTTTGTCTTTCCGACATATTCTTTCCCGCATTTACACTTAGCTCTATATACGACATGTTTCTGTGCACTGATAGTCATAGGATTATTTTACTTTTGTTAAAATCAATCTAAATGTTCTGTCTTTTTTCAAAAGAGTCTGAATTTCGTGTTTACCACAAATTAAGAGAATGTTTGGTGAAAACCCTGATATGTATGATAGAATAGTTGAGGTTAGCTTTTCAGTTTTGGGTTTTTGTATAGATTGATTTTGTTCTCTGTTCCGTTCGGCGTTGATTTGTTTTAGAATGATTTTTTTTTTTCGGAATGCATGACGGTGATGTTTAAGCTTGGTGCCGACAAACTTGTAATCCCAAGTTCCAGATGACTTTTTTGTTAAACAGTTTAACATTCCATGTTTGCCTGAATGGTAAGAGATGCAATGGAGTTACAATGGCGCATTAGTTTTCTGAAGGGCTTTATGAGAAGGGTTTAATCATTTTTGATTACTTGAGTGTCAAACAAAAGGTAGTTTCCCTTAGTTTTCGACTTCTACTGTAGACAGAATAGAGTAGTACTGTTCATTAAGATAGTTCAAGAAGCCCCCAGTGGCAAAGCAGTATGTCTGCGGACTTACAACGCTAGAAACCGGGTTTAGATACCCGTGATGGACAGAGCACAGATAGCTCAATGTGTAGCTTTGTGTATAATTACAAACAAACAATAGTTTAAGAAAACATTAAGCTCTGTATGATCAAGGCCCCAGATTTCAAAAGTTTAGTAACCATACCGCCACATTGTAAAGGTTTGTTTAATGAAGTATACATAGCACTTCTCTAATTATTGCGTGAAAATTTCACAGGTAAAAGTGTAAAAAGAAAAACTCATTGGTGTGGCATCTATCATAATGTAATTTCGCCTGTGGAGGAGCTCTTTAAAAGCTAGAAAGCTTGTGGATCAACAAAAACTTTATATTTTAACGTTGTACTTCAGCTTATAAGTTTCTTTTTTACCTTAAAACTTTTCTACTGTATTGATATTCCCCAGTGGCTCAGCGGTAAGTCTGACGGCTTATAACGCTGAGTTGTCGAGTTTAGATACTCGTGGTGGGCACAGCACAAATAACTTATTATGTAGCTTTGCGCTTAACAACAAAAAACAAAATTTATTCACTTGCCAGACCGTGCGATGATAAGTCACATGACTAAATAGTTAACATTGGTTTTACGTAATAAATCATGAACTTAGTATCCACTAGGTGAACCTCATGCTGGGTTCGTAATATAAAAATAATTTATTTAATATTTCATATTGCATAGGAGGAAGATGAACCAGCATTTAATACAAATAAAAATATAGCTGCAAAAGTAACTGAAGAAAATACATAAACCATAAACAGAATTATAACTAATCATAAAATAGAAATTGCTACCTCGTATTTATTATTTTAATACTTTATATTGATAAGAAATTTGGGCAAAGTGCAGATGGCGCTAATCATTATAAAACGTTAACATTCTTGAAAGGCATTAAATCTTATCCTACCGACCATAAGTAGGCTTCGAATAGGTTTGGTCTTTAATCTTACTTAAAAGTTAAAGGCATTAGATTTAAGTAATAAAAACTAGTATTGTCAACCATATGTGAAGCCAATTTCAAATACTTTTCTTTTTTTAACATTTAATGACAAGCAGCTTAATGTCATATTGTATATATACTTGGATTATTTACTAGCTAACTTCAACTGTTATTATTTAGTGTTAAGTTGTATTTAGCGGCTTTAGTTTAGGATCTCAACTAGGCACACAACCTCGTGTACTATTGATACAATGAGAATATTGTAAACTTTAAAATGTAATTAATATTGATATTATTACTAATCTGTAATCTCTCCCTCAAAAAAGTTTTTGTATAAATCTGTGTTGTTTTCTATTCACAGCTTGAGTTGAACTTGATAGTGATACTGATAGAATTAAAGAGCAAAACCCGTAGTTTTTTCCAAAAAATTATGTTACAAAAAAAAAAGCCAAAGATCTGAAGTGACAATATTGATTTCTTAAATTCTTACTCTTAGCTTAATTAAGTTCAACTGGCTATTTTATTATTATCAATGTGTTATTTTCATAGCACTCTTACTCTTAGGAGTAACTTAGTCAAAAATAAAAAGCTCATGTTAGCGTTATAACACTCGTAAGGCCTAATTTGTAGTATTGTGTTGTGTATATAACTGTATTGTACAATGGTAAATGTCAAATTGTAACAAGAAACCTTGCCTTTTATTTGGGCTATCTCTTTATTACAGGACAAATCTTAACTTCTTCAGTTCTTGAGACTAGGTGCAGAGATTAGGTATTAGAAATATGTCTACTTTATAATTTAAGTTTTGTAAACTGAAGAGGATCTTTCAAACTTTTGGGCTCTTCCCTGGAGTACACAAAAGAATTGAATGTGAAGTAGATTTGATTTAGGTATTCAACATTGTTAGGAGTTTTCAGTCTTCCTCTTGGTGGTAATGGTAAGTTTGTCTCTTTAGTAGTGGAATGTAAAATGTTGAAAATATGAATTCAAACATTAGAGGTCTTAGATTTAAGATTTCAATGATGAGATCTAGATCTGTTATTTTTCAGATGTTTCCACTATGAGTGATCAAATTGTGAAATGGTTTGTCTAATGATGTACAGCTAACTTTAATTCCTTTAAGTTATTTTTCAGAAATATTTGCAAAATTGAAGGGATTCTTTCAGTTAGATTTAAAAAAATTATGGATGACAATGACCCCAATTGGCTTAATGGTCTTTTGTTACTTTATTTTTCTTTTTTTCTCAAAAGAGTTTTTAAAACAACTTTACCATGAAAATAATTTTAAAGAAAAATCTTTCCCACATTAAAAAAGCTATTGAACTTGGGAACCTTTTTCCCCCCCTCATGTCTGAAACACTGGTACAAAACAGAACAAGTTACCAACATAGACTAAGACAAAAGTCAACATTGTAATGAGCATAGCTAATTAAATATACTTTCCTAATGTCCTCTAAAGATTAGAATGCATTGTTTCACCAGTTGGGTACCCTTGCTGTTAACAATATTTTCGGGTGTAAACCAAATAATATCTCACAAGGTTTGGCCATCTTGGGAGATTTAGTTTATTCTTAATACATTAAGTTAATGAGAAATAATAAAGTATACATCACTTATGGAATACACAAACAATTGCTGTTGGCTTCAAGTACTATCATAGATTTAATTTTATGTGGGAATTTGAATGTTGAAAGCAGTAAGTCTGAACTATGAAGTTTGGTTCTAAAATTGTCCTTTGGGGGAAATTATATCCTGTATCGGACTCAATGTGGGAGTAATTTTATATCCTGTATTGGACTTTAAGCTAGAGTAATTTTATATCCTGTATTGGACCTTAGGCTAGAGTAATTTAAAACTTGTATGTATTTCATTCTGGATTGAACAGATGTACGGATGCTAACTTTGGATTGAGTGGTTAATTTTGGCTGAGTAGTTTTATTAGGTAAAGGGGTGATTCTGATGACCCAAATAGTCACTTGTCACATTGCTGGTTCTTAAGTTTTTTCACAAACACAAGGTTTATGACTGACCAATTACCATCGTGTGATAATGCCCAATATAAAATTTTTGAATGATATTCATGTCCTTTTCCTAGGTAAAGAAGATGCAAGGAACAACCTTTAAGTGTAAAAAATGTCGCAGGATTTTGTTTTGTGGAGAAATTGTTGTAAATAGTCATTGTGAGTCAGAAAGTTTTGCTGAAAACACCGTGATTCTCCAGTCTGAGGGTTTTCATCCAACATGCAATAGCGATACAGTGTGGTACTTGAAAGAAGAGAATTTGCAGGATTGGATGATTGAGCAGATTGACCAGGTTTGTTTGTTGTTTTTTTTTTTACTTTTTGGCATCTGATGCAGTTTTTAAAGTAATTACATATGTTTCTGCAGCCAAAATAATTGTTAATTACTGATTAACTACTTGAAATTTCTGGCAAAATGTAAAACCAAAGGGTAATAATCATATAAATGTTTGGAAACTACTTTAAATCGTAGTTGATATCAGGGGTGTATTAAGTTTAACTGGCACTCTAGGCTTACAGTTTTAGATGTGCCCCTTCTTTCTTAAAGGACTTACCAGGAAAATTATCCACCAACATGAGAACAACAATAAATTTAATGATATGGATAGAAGTTTGATTTTATTGTAAGTTTAAATTTTATAAAATACGTGAAGTAAAAATGATTTTTTTTCTGGCCTTTGCATCGGCATACTTTTCAACAATAACAATAAAATCTAAACTCATGTCACACTCAATGAATAAGCATAAAAGAGCATTAAGTTTTTTTTTCCTTTTTATTCGCTATATTTCTGTGTGCCAGCAATACGAAGCATGGGGCACGCTTATACCGATTTGATTTTATTACTCATCAGGATCTCTATCAGCCTACTCTCAAATTGAAATTCTTTTAGGCAGCATTAGGGTAAATTAATCTATGAGACCTTGGTCATGGTGAAATACATCAATCGAAAGGGTTTGACATCTTGAGACCAAAACTGTAATTAGATCTCAAATCAGTCAAGAGATATGGGGGCTATGATCTAAGAGTTTGTACTTGAAAAAAAACCACATCTATTGTGTGAGCAGCTATGCTGCAGCTAAAAATATTATGGAAACTACATTACTGTACACAAAGTGTCTATACAGTGGTACATTTTATGAACATTTTAGCCTTCTTAACAGACTTGTCAAACTTGATTAACCTAAAACAAGGAAAAACAACTAAGTTCAACTTTCTAATCACTAATTACAAAGTCTTGAACTAAAGTTATGGTTTATTGCTGTTGGTTGTTTTGTAATGAATTTTATATGCTTTTTTAAAATAGTTGAATATTTAAGAACATGTGTGGGTCATCACTTCTAAAACTAATTTTTATTGACACCATCATACAAATAATTATAACAATCCATTAGTTTAGAAATCAATAAAGCTTCTAATAGACAATCTGTTCAAGGCTAACAATTTTGAAAATATGAATCAAATCACCTTTATTTCTTTGCTAAATCTTAAAATTTCTCTAGATTGGTCATGGCCACCACAACCAAACAGTCAGTCAAATAATGATGTTTTGGTTTTAGCAGTTATTCTTCTCTATAACATAAACCTTCATCTTAAAACAGGGGTTCCCAAACTGGGGGCTATGTGAAAGTGTCAGGGGACCACAGCAAATGCATAAAATTCACATAACCTAAAAGGTACTCAATATCTATAGCTTCATTGGGTGGGGGAGTAATGTTTTGTGGGCCTTTTGCTGAGAAATATTTGGAACCCATACTGTACAGGTCTCTTGCTGTCACTAGCATTTCTGTAAATAATGAACTATAAAGTTTCTCTCACGAACCTTACTACTTGCATTCATCCAGTTAGACAACTGCATATTTACTATTTACACCAATCTCTTCACCATCTTCTCAATGCAGGATTTTAGCTATCTGTACAGTAGAGAGGTGAGTAGCATTTCTGAATTTTAACAGTTTCTTAACCAGAAAATACATTTCAGACAGATACTCACCTACCCACAGAACTACTGACTCTACCTACCCACTTCCATTGTCATTTTTGCCTTGTCAAGTATGAGCTTTCGGTATGTGAAAAGTGCTTGTGGGGAGTATTGAGCATGGAGGATGTGTCAGCCTCCTTTTGTTGGAAATGTGTAGTCTAATGCTAATTATACATGTTATACATAGAAGTGGGAGTTCAGTAAAAGGTCTAGCATATATACAAAAAAAATTTCAGCAGTAGCAAGATATTAGGTATTTGTTCTGTGGAGAGGTAATTGTCTACCTGAAATACATTTTCAGGTAAGGAAAATGTTAACTTTGTAAATAACCATTAAATTATGTGAAACACAAAAGGAAAAATATTTTTAAAAAGCATAAACTTAGAATAAATATCAAACTGATAAGACAAATTCCTTTATTAAATTGGGATGGTCTTGTTTTTTAGCAAAATAGAGAACTGAGTTTAGTAGAAGTAAAAATTGATGGGCCTGTACATTTCTAAATCTTCCCTCAGCCTCTTTTCTTTTATAGATAAAACTCATGTTAGCAGTCCTTGAATGATTGTGAATACTCTTATTTTTCTGAAGACTTGAGAAATTACCAATAATCTACCCACCATATTAGTACTCAGATTCTTTAAAGTTTCAAGATGTATCTTGTCAAGACCAAGAGTTGAACATAGCACTGAACTTCTTGTGCTGCATACAAATAGCATTTAAGGTCCAGTTCTAGCATTTAAGAAAAGGCCATCTTAAGCAGTGACTTGTGGCAGATGAATGACCTGATTGATATGAAATTTGCAGCAGACCAAATTAATAGAAATTTGATAAAATACATCAGCAGTCAATCATAATTATTAGGCCTAATAAATGGTAGTTCATCTACAATTAAACATCTTACACATGATGTCACAAAATAACTGCTAGGCTGTAAGTTACCAATAAGCCTTTAGTGGGTAAAGCTCCATTTTTTTATTCTTTGTGCCAATATAACAACAAAGTAGTTTTCTGTGTAAAATAGAATAATAAACTTTGTATGCATAATATATGAAAGAAAGTGGGGATATTTGGGTGTATTATTAATTTTTAAATATTTAAAAGTAATAATAATAAATACCAACAGGTATCATATTGTGTAACTGTAGAACTTTCAAATAATGGACAAAATAACTAATGGTCATTTTATGCTGTTGTGCATCAAATTTTCATTGAAAATGATTAATCCATGCTCAGATGATATGACTTAGTCATTTCATTTTGCAAAATTACCAGATGCTTTCAAGTAATGGATAATTGTTAAAAAATATATATTAACAACTTTTATTTAACTTATCAAATCCTGAAACCTACATCAGAATCAAGATTGTGAAAAATACTTGTCTTTATACGAGTGCTAATGTTTCTTCATATTACAACACTTGCATAGAAGTATTCCTATATTTTGATAACATTAATAAAGACTTTAGTAAACAAGTATTACACATAATTTAAATTTTACAAAGATTAATTTTGGTGCTAAATGTGTGTGTTTGTGATGAACTGTTTTTCATGGTATTTATTATTTTTTAGGGAGACTGGATCAAAGGAAAACTTACTTGCCCAAAATGCCATGGTAGGATTGGATCGTTTGACTTTGTTTGTGGGTTCAAGTGCTACTGTGAAAAATTTGTTCTACCACCAGTGCATGTTGTGAAAAGTAAAGTTGATTATTGCCCAGGTAATGAAAGACAATTGCAAATCAAGAAATTTCATGGTAAGATAGTAGTGTCTCCACCAAAGCATGAAATAGAACCTCAGGAAAATGACCCAAACCAAGAAGTTAGACATGTTGGGAGTGCTGAAGGTCCATCAAGTTCAACCAATCGTCCTTCATTTTCAACTGGTTGTTTACACCACCAAAAAAGTGATACATGTGAAAAAGGTAATTATGTTTATATATTAAAGATTCAAGTACTGATTAATGCTATTTTTGATGGATTTACCAAATAAGGCTTCTTACACCACGAAATTTGTAAAATACAAGGTTCCAAAACTAAATATCAAATAATTATATTACATAAGCCATATATGTGTATTTTTTATAAGAGCTCAGTTACACTTTAGTTTACAAAATATAATTTGTTTCGAAAACCAACATTGATTATTTGAGGAAACTAAAGTTGAAAAAACATGTATAATTAATATTCAGATTAGAATTAGTGATACCAATTCCATATGTAAGTTAAAAATACTTTGAATCAAATCTGAGCGTATGGCAATTTTTGTAGTTTGACTTTATGTTGTAACTATAGCAAGGTTCTCATAGGTTATGGAAAATCCTGGATGTTTGGACGTTTAATTTCCAGGAGTGGAAAGTCCTTGAAAAATCATAATATAATCGAGAGTCCTGGAGAACTAAAATATCTTCTAAATATCTTTAAGCAGAAATTTTGAGATATCAACAAAAAAAATTCTTGTTTTGTGTCACTCTTTTAAATAAAGTTTGTTTTTTCACAATCTTTCCCACCACTATTTTGTGTACTTGTCAGAATTGAGTTAATTTTCATAAGGATAGTCCAATATTAGTTATTAGCAATCTAATTTTATGATGCCTTTTTTTTTCACATATTGATTGTGTATTTACATACAGATATAAAACTGCTATTAAGTACAGTCATGAACCTTGATCAGTAAAAACAATGTTATTATTGTCCTACAAAAGCTTTCAACAGATAATCAGTCATTTAATGCCTTAATTGTACTGGTATGAGTTGCAAAAATGATTGCATAAACAAAGTCAAAAGCTGGCCAATCAGCTATGTTGAAGTATATTACTAATTTTTGTCATAAATTCAACATTATAATGAACATTCCTATAAATAACATCATGTTAGAATACATACTAGTCAAATATGTGTGTTATATTCTGTTACTAACTTCACAGTCGTGCAGAATATTCAGTTACTTATGTCACTATGAAGTAGTTGAAGCCTGAAACATCAGCTTGTAAGTAATGCAACTGTATTTTGCAAATCAAAATATTTAATGTGTGTCAAGAAATACTGGATTCTTCAGTCAACTAGCAGATGCAGCTAATCAGGTACTTAAGTGATTGACTGTGAAAAAATAACCATTTCATTATTCGGTTTAATCAAACTAGCATTGCTTAGCTTGTATCAGTTGCGGAGTTAGTACAGTGGTTCCCAATCTTTTCACCACCAAGGACCCCTTTTATTGTTATTATTTTTCCCATGGACACCATGTTTTTGAAAGATTCCACCTACCCAACAAACTGTTTTTATAGACTTATAATTAACTCATTTTAAGGGCTTTTCTCACATACTTGGAGAACCAGAAAAATTGTGACAGTTATAGAACAGTTTCAGCATTTTACGTATTATTATTCTGTGTCTTGCCATGCATTATTTAATTAAAGAAAATAATTTATGCCCCCCCCCCAGTATTACATTCGCAGGCCCCAGGTTGGGAACCACTGAGTTATTGAAATACAAGTTGACCATGATGTTATTAAAATTGAATACAAATAATGCTCGTGTTGCTAAGCCTCAATGTTACAGTAACAAATTAGCATTTCTTTGCCTTTCACTTGCTTAGAGACCACTGAAATAATAATGTATAATAATAGTAATTATGAATAAATAAGTAAAAAAGAAAATAGTTACTTATATAAAGTAACAAAGTTGAAATCAGTTAGCTTGGACTTGTGATGCTGAGTCCAAGAAAGAATACCAAACAATACAGATTTTGACAGTGAACATTTTATATTTTAAACTTCATAAAACATTTGGAGGGCTACATACTAAGTAACATAATAAAACCCATCCACAGCAGCTTGGGAAGAAATGGGTGTTCAGTATTTATGCTATTTCATACAAATACATATTGTTAAGTCACCAGATAGAGTTCATATGGATTTCTGTGCAATTGGACTGTTGAAATGGGTCCTGGGAAACTGCTATCCTTGTACATGAGATGGATTATAGAAAATATGCAGGGTAATGTGGTGCACTTTGGACATGACAACCTTACACCAAAATGCTTTGCAATAGAAACTGTACTACAGAGTTTTATTGTCAAGTTGTATGGTCATCAGATAGAACATGACCAGACCTGACAACATGAATTGTAATGATGTGGTTAGGTTCCAAAATTGTTTTAATATACCATATTCAAATCTCTGTATCAGCACTAAAAAACTTTATTGTAAAAAGTTTTGACTTTGGATTTGTTTTACAGTGTACATGTTTTTGTACCAATCTACACAAATTGCCATTTTTCTATAATTTTTTAGCATTATATGTACAGTTTATGTTTTGGTCCAAAGAAGAACTAAGAAGAAAGAAGTTTTCATATAATTGTATTTGTGCTTTATGTAATGAATTTCTGTGTAATTCTAAAAATAGTAATCAAATATTTTTTCTTTTAGGATAGAATCATTCTACTGACTTTTGTATATAACTGTACAATAATGGGCTCACTTTTTGTTGTCATTTTTCTACAAGATCAATCACAGTGGTGTTGGAAACTATAATTTCTTTAAAGGATGTATTTAACTAATTTAAGTATATTTTTTTGTAGGAAGACGAGCAGTTTCCTTATTCTACTACTTTTTGTGTTTATTACAAAAAACTGTGTTAATTAATAAAACAAGTTAAATCAAAAGTCACTCATCATAAAAAGGAAATTGGATGATATTTTTGTTACTTTTTTATATTGGAAAAACTAATTTTGGTGTAATGAAGCTCTTGAATTGTATAAATTACTTAGATATTGTAATTTTTTAAATAACTAATTCATAATAGCTACATACTTACAGATGTTTGTCACCAAAGAAACAGTGAGCATGTAGTTGTACATAACAGAAATACATGCATGTGTTTGTGTGAGTTACCTGGCACTGCACGGTGAAAATTTAGATTTGAAATGTATAGATCAGTATTTTTTCAGCAAATTATTCAGTAAGTAGATAAAAGTTGTGATTCGAGAAATAAAGCATTTAATCAAACAAAGCTTTATTTGAAATTAGATCGTGTTTGAGCTTGTCTTGAGTCTGAAGTCGTACATCATATTGCTTCTCTGTTTCTTGCTCTCTGTAAGTTATTTGTCTCAATTTTTGTGCTTGAAGTCTGGTTTGATGTTGTTCAGAAGTTTCTTGTTGTCTATATCCAGCTTACCTTGATGATTCTGACTGAACTTTGGCTTTGTGCTGTTCAGCAGTTTCTTGCTGTCTTTGAGTAGCCTGCCTTTCAGCTTGAGCTTGAAGTCTAACTTTACGTCATTCCAAAGTCTCTTTCGATTATACCACCCAAGAAACGCCCTTTCTATGGAAAGTCTTCTGCCGCTAAAAGAATGCAAGCACAAAGAGCAGCTGAAACAGAAGAAAAACGCAATCAAAGACTTCAAGCACAAGCTGCAAGACAGGCTGTTCAAATACAGGTTTCATAAGTGATTTAGTAACTTTGTGAATTGCAAATTATTGTTTAGTGATACAGGTACTTAGCACTATTTAAAGAAAAAACTGTTTTGGAAATACTGAATTGACAGCAAGGTGATCTGAGTATCTCCCGCCATAACACTTTCTATGTGCAAAACGTGCTTATGTTTGTATGTTTATTACATTAATTGTCAATTTCGTCATTAAATACTACACCAAATACAAAATAAATAGCACCATTAA
>NW_013667956.1:133889-143768 GCF_000517525.1 Limulus polyphemus | reverse complement strand
ATAGAGGCCCATGTCACTCATTTTTTTTAAATTAACAAAAAACATAGGAAGCATTATATACCAATGTATTTATACCTAATAACCCTAAGTCTGGCAAAAAATTATTATTCAGTCGAAATATGAAGTTGGGCCAAAGTGAAATTCTACAAATATGACCTTGGGAGTGAATGTGTTAATCAGTTGATGAAGTAACCCTAAAATAGTAGTAATCAAAAACTAGTTTTGATTGATCAGTTAGTTTATGTGACACTAAATGATGTAAACAGTGCCCACAGGTAATTGTCTATATCAATTAAATTGCCTCGCTCTAATATATAGTGCATAGGGCACTACTGCATATGTTGTATCCCTACTGATCTGATAAGCTTTCATAGTCAATGAAAGGCCTCATCAGCGGTGGATATGACAGATGTATTGTAGTTGATATATCATAATTTACTTTCTTTTCCTTTTACTCATGTTCTTAGAAGTATGTTAAATGTGTACCTTCAAAATTTCTGTTTTATATATATATATATATACACACACACATGTGCGAGTTGTCTGTCTGGTTCCTTTAGTTGTTGTGTAGAATTGGCTGAACCAATTTTGTTGAAATTTGGTAGAAGAACTCTGATGGAACTCCTAAAGATCAAATTGAAATGAATAAGCAGTTAGATGAATGGTATGATTTGGGTAGCCATTTTAATTTTACAACCCTAATGCTATAAGTAATGGTCACCTCTGTGAGGAGGTCAGTAGCACAATATGTGAAACCAACACCAAAACAAAAGTGGTGTTTAATGCTTTGCATTAGACAGACAGTTTGTGTGGTACAGCTCAAAATAGTGGAAGGGGTGGTCCATGCCCACATTTATAAATCACTTTGGAAGCCCAGCAGTGTACCTTTGCCAGTCATAAATAGAATAAACCAGTAGTTACAGTAATGTGAAAATATTTTATCTTCTCTGTGAATTATATTGTAAGTTCAAAGGTATCCACAGTTTAGCTCATTTTGTACTAATGCTAGTTTTAGCAAACATTAGGCCTCAGTCAGTAGGATAGTCAGATCACCCAGTCCACTAATAGATTATATTTTAGGAAGTTGTGGGTGGGGGATTAAATATGGTTTTCAAAAGAAAATGTTATATATGTACTTTCAGGAAAACAGTGTAATAAATTTACATTTTGTATGATTTTATTTGGTATTATTAAACCTTGAAGGATTCAGAACAGTGTTAAAAAACTGAAACTGTTTAGATTTGAGTTATTTTATAGCTGAGCATTATTTTGTCCACTTATTATGGAATAAATTCATTTCTATTTTAAGTATTCATGCTGGTAAAAGCTATATATTAACAGTATTTTAAACTGTGAATTAGGTTTTATGGAAGAAAGATTAATTCAGCTGTACTTTACCATCTTTTTTTTCAAGTTCTATAAAGGGTAACCAGTGTATTATAATTTTTCAAGTGTGATAACGTGACACTTTATTAAAGTTTTGTATAAGTCTGTAAATCTGAAGTATTACATGTTTTTGAACTTTAACCAAGTGGATTTTAAAAGCCTTTACTGTGTGTGTGGGAGGGGTGGTGCTTGAAATGGGTTCTACGAAATTTGAATGCCATAGTAAATGACTGCTGATGAGGCAAAAGGATGTAGCAATTAATTATTTCATTTTAAGGTTTTTCTGCATGTATAGAAAATAAATATTATTGGAATATTATATAAGCAACCATTATTGTGTTAAAAAACCTTGAACGCGAGAATTACATCATAAAATTTGTACCCATGCAAACATAAGTAATAGTGTATATATTTGCTATATAGTGATAGCATTTTTTTTTCCCAGCAAATTATTCAATTACTCTATTATTCTGTTTTTCCCAGCAACTTGCTCAATGACTATATTATTCAATTTTATTTTTAATCAAGTTTAGTGTGATAGTTTTTTAGTTCACTGTAATTTTTGAGAATAAAGTCATTCACTGTGCTAGGAAATGTTTTGTTTTGATAACATAATTATTTGCTGGCAGCAGAATGTCGTGATACCTTGAAATGCAAGCATACACATGTGGTAATTTTTTGTGATAAGTGAAATGAAGTTTTAGCTTAATTTAGACGTTTGTCGAGGCCTTAGGTTTACTATATATCGAGAAATAATTTTATGTTGAATGCTGTCAAGAGATGGCACCAACTACAATGATGTATGCTTCATATAATATCTGTACTCTTTCTCGTTTAGTAAATCCTGAACAAAATGCCATTAAGCTCTTGTAATGTAGGCTGTTTTGTACTTGTAGCCTTGAATCTACTGATTTATTTGATCTAGCAAATACTTTTGCTTTGGCATCCATTTATTTCTATGCATTAAAGCTGTGCTTTATGATTTTGTTTTAATTTTTTTTTTTACCTTATCAGTTTTAAAATTAAGATATATTTAGTAATGGGATTTGATACAATATTTTCTGGTTTCCCATTCCAAGTAAGCTTTTAATATTTTTTAAATTATAATTTCTTTTCAATCAATAGTTTTGAGCAGGTGTATATAAAAAAAAATATATATATATATACATTGACCAATCGTATTTAGACATTCATCTCTTACACACACACACACACAGTGAGAGAAACCACCGAGATGGTTACATACAGATCATATCTAATTATTAATTCTTAGTCAGCATTTATAACTTCAAGTGATAGTATTATTAACAGTTTAAAGCTTGTGATATCCATTATCAGTAAGTGTAGGCCAAAGTGTTGTATTAATTATAAAGCTATTCATAATTACTGTGCAAGTATTTTATTCTTGCAGTACCACCACATTTATAAAAACATATTTTGTATGATAGGGTATAAAAACAAAATTGTTGAAACCTAAACATTATTTCAGAAAGTGATGGAGGTAACTTCATCTGCAGAGAAGAGTCCTGAAAAAGTGGTTTCCAGTGCAGACCCAAGCATAACTGTTTCACTTGCTTGTCCAGTATGTTTAGACCTTTTTATAAGTCCTTTTACCTGTCAACCATGTGGTCACGTGTTCTGTGAAGTTTGTCTGAGAAGAATAGCTAAGCCTAATCCCACCAAAACTTATTGCCCTATGTGTCGTCAGCAAATTGGTTATTGTGAAGTTAACAAAGGTAGGTAATCAAGTAAATGCTTTGTACATAACCATACTTTCATGTCATTCATTAGAAACTGTTACTGCTGTTATATATGAATTTTATTTGCTTATTTTTGACATTTTGAGTTGATTAAAAAACGAACTGAAGTGTTGTTATTTCTGACATTTTGAGTTGATTAAAAAAAAGAACTGAAGTAGTTGTTATTGTAAACTTAACGAAGAGATCTTTTTTTTTTCTTTGTTCCTGTAAATCTCCTGCTGTCCTAGTGCCAAAGTGTTAAACATTATACAAAACATACTTTTCCAAATGCTGTCTTCTCAGTGTATGAATGTGTCATTAATATTATCAGGGGGTGCCAAAAAGAGAAAATGTGAATAATTCATGTCTTATATTCTGAAATTGGTTTGTTATGTATGGAAAGGTATTAAGGAAATATTCGTTTATGAACAGTTTTAGCACAAGAGTGCATCAGAAAATCAGTTTTCTATAATGAGTTGCTGATGTATCATGGAAAAGTGTATATTGTACATGTATTTATGGTAAAGTTTTGGCAATGGGACATAAATTGTTAGGAACTTTCTTAGCTGGTCTTCTAAGTCTAATTATTTTATTTTTGTTATTTTTATGACAATTAGATAATGCTTACCAATTCGATTATACTTATGTTCCTACTGGTTTCAGGAGAGATCTGACAAGGAATATGGTGGTACGAGCCAGGATTTAACCCCAAACCCTCTTATCAGACATGTATAGTTTGTTGAATTGTGTCAAAATGGGGTGAAAACTCTGAGTGGATAGCATACATGCCTTTCTAACTAGAAAACCCAGGTTCAAATTCTGGCTCCTGCCATCACATACAGTTCTTCTCAGGGGTTTGTTTTTTTTTCTTACTAATCGGGCAGCAGATTAGCAGTCAAAACATAAGGTATAGAATAATAAAATAGTGATTAATTTGTAAGTAGATGTAGGTTACCAACCACAATGATTGTGTAAGTGTAGAGACTGGAAAAGCTCAGTTACAGCAGAAGTGTACTTTTATTAGTTTGTGAACGTTACAAACATTCCCTCATTATGAAAAAAAAACAAAACAACCTTATGATTCTGAGTTTCTGTAGTACTTATAATTACAGTAGGCATTTGCCTCGTAAGTTTACTACATAATTTTGTTTGAGCAATTTTTTTTAATGATAATTATCACAGATTCAGTTCTGGTCACCAGTTGTTCAAACATCTTGAAATTATTGTAGCATGAAATATTGGGGAATATGAACAGTAGTCTATTACATGTGCTTTTATAAAATAACTGTTTGTTGTAACTTTTGAGAATTAAGTTATATTTAATTCAATTCTTCATTCTCTGTCTAAATAAATTGAAGAAATTTGCATAGTTTATAAGTTTGTAAAAATTATGTTTTATATTTGTTGATGTAAAACAGTCTTATTTCCTCTTATATCATTATCTAACATTGAATGAAACATTCAAGTACAGAGGCACTAAAGTTAAAATCTCTAGAGAATAGTATCATTACTTATAGAGGCACCGTAAATAATTTGTTTAGACATAGTAACATACTCGTATTGAGTTCACGTCAAATTTAAATGTCACACTAAACTGTTAGGGATTTGTGTAATTTATTTTATAGCAGTTTAGTTAAATTGGAGATTTGTTGTTTACAGTGTAGTGTGTGTATATATGTATATGATTTTATTTCTGGAATAATTCATTTGTTTCTGAATTTCTTATTACAGAATGTGGTGAGAAAGTGAGATCTCAATTCCCAATTTATTATCAATCATGCTTGCATTCTGAGGCTCGTATTAGCTCGCAAGTCACACCTTTGCCATGGACACCTAATTACCATCGACGGAAACTACCAACACTGAAGCAGTCCTTTGTGCTATTTCTTTGTGGATTCTCTCTCCGAAATCTGTGGCAATCTCTTTGTCTCTCGATGCCCACTATTGTTATTCTTGTGTTTTTAAACATAGTAAGCATTGCCACTTTTGTTCTGAGCTATTTTGGTTGTTCTTATGTTCCTACATTTATATCACAGATGTCTGTAATTTTGTGGAAGATGCTGAAACATAGAGAAGAGCGTGTCACAAAATACAGCTCCCTGAATACTTCAGTAGAAATAACTCTTGCTGGCTCCGCTCTATTTTTCTTGCTCTTTGTGATGCTTGGGGTTACAATATACAAAAGGTTCAGCAGGTTAACAGTTCACACTTAGAAATCTGGAATGTTTCCAGATTTTCTCTACTTTTCACTAGCTAATTGAACTGAGAATTTATTTCTTCAGAGCCATTAGAGTATCTTGTTTTTCACTTTATATAGCTACTTTTTTTTTCAAGATAATTCAGAAAGACTAGTGATGGCTTTTAATTGTACTTATGTGTAATATATATATATATTATATACATCTATAATTGTACATACACATAATTCTATGTAGTACAAAGTATTTCTCTAGAAGTTGTTATTGGAAAGAGAGTAATGTGTAATGAAACATATGTTCTTTACTCGTATGTAAAGAGAAACCACTTCTGGAACTGAGATATTAGAACTTCTTTATGTGAACTATTTCCTCTCATGATGTACTAAATTTTGTATATAATTTTTTTTCTTTTTCTCAAAATACCTATTATAATATCTGGACTTGTAATATTACTTCTTGTTGTGTTCATTGAGAATGTATGATCTCTCAGTGTCACCATAACTAAGACTTGGTGAATGTTGCCTTTATACTTGGTTCAGACAGTTAGTATCATTTAGCATGGATGTAATTTGAGACACTGTTTTTTTCAATGCTCTTGTTGAAAGGTTGGTGAGTTTCTCTGCTTCTGTGTTAAACAAATGCGCACTAGTCGCTCTAATGGACCAACTTCTTATTGGAGAAAGAATGTCGGCTGTATTTCTTAATTTACTACATGTAGTTACGTGAAATGTGGCAAGCTTTTAGTCAGATTTACGGGTGTGTTACAAACGTATTTGTACCCGGTACACGTCTGTAAATGGCCAACGTCAGTCTGACAAGTCAGAGTGCAAGGTGATGTTCTATCCAACAGTTTGTTAAATTTTCATTACTTCTAGGACCTCCTAAATACACATCTACAGTATCTTTCAGTAACCCTCTACCATGAACTGTTGACAAATCAGGATTGTAAGGTAAAATGAATAGTTGATTACTCTGACATGAAATACGTAACTGCATGTTGAATGTCACTTTGCAAAAGGTCGTGGCGTGTTTAATTTGACCCCCCACATAGATTTATATATGGAAACAATATATCAAATAGACTAAAGTTTAAGTTTCAAGTGCTTCATTGCATGACCTGGTATATATATTTATATATCCCATGTTCTTAAAACTGGAGATATTCAAAGAAAGAATGATCTAGATCAGTGGTTTCCAAACTCTTTTAGTCTGAGGCTCCCTTGATGTGAATAAAATGTTTTGAGGCCCCCCAACCTATAACTTTAGCATGGTGATTGAAAAATAGTGTTGTAGTAAAAAACAATAACATCTCCTTTTAACATAATGTATCATTTAATTAATTCAACATAATTTTTATTGGCTTATTGTTTATTTAGAGTTAGTTAATTCAGCATCTTTGTTTTCGGCCCGTTTTTTGGCGGCCCCCCAGAAAAAGCTTCACAGCCCCTTGGGGGGCCACGGCTCCCACTTTGGCAAACATTGAACTAAATAAATTTATGATATTATTATAAATTAATCTAGATCATGCCTTCTTTAAAAAAAAAAAAGTTGGTGCTCCCTATTTTCGGTAGTTCTGAATCAGTGACGTCACAACACTACCTGGACTGTGCACTTTACAAATGGATGGGATTCTGCGAGTGGAGGGAAGATAACCTGTTCTTTGACTTTTGACCCGGTGCCGAACTCCTCTAGCGCTGGGATAATATGAATAAGTTTTGATGGTTTTCGTATTTTATTAGACATGTGGTAAAATTCATACCCTCTTATTATAGCTATAAAGCTGAACATTTTCACTAACCTAAGGTAAGATTGAATGTAATTTATTAGTCATCGACATAAGATTGTGTGAAGTTAACCGATCTGTGTCACAGAGTAAAACGAAAATTCTTTGCAGTGTGAAATAAATTGTTTACTGTAATTCTGAGTGTTTTTACAACTATATGAATTCTATTTTCTGTTTAATTTGTCAAAACGTGTTAGCCATGAAAATAAAAAGTTATAAATTTTGAAGTGTCGTGATTCAACGTTTTTAACAACTAAACTGAATTGGAACCATTAAACCAAGTGTCTTTACGCTCATGTAAAGTACTGTTTAAATGTTAAAATAACGAGCATTTCAAATAAACGTGTCCAACACGAGACAACGTAATATAAATCACAGTGGTGAATACCAGTATTTTTCTTTAACTTGGATTAGTAGCTCAGAAATATGAGTAGGATGTAAAACGGTGATGGCATATATTTCGAATACAGCGTGTTTTTAAAACTACTAATATATTACAAATATCGGCTAATTAAGTACAAGTCTGTAATTTTCAGACTAGTTGTTAACTGCGAATTACGTATATATCCACCATTACCCTACAAATGAATAAAATGTCCAGGTATATTGTTTAAACAAGACTGCATGTGAATTTATGATTCGTTTGTTAACCCTACTTCTGATTCGCAGGACATAATGCTCAATCGCCCTAGTATCATATGTGATACACAGCTGTTGTTGTTTGGTATGTAGTCGGTGCTCGTGAACGTGGCAATAGGACACGTTTGAGAGTCATATACGATGCTAAAAACTTTCTCAATAATACCAGAAGACTGGGCTGACGAGAGGGGGGGGGGAGCTGCCCCGGGGCCCGGCAGTGGGATATTCCAAAGCTCACTAGAAATGCATACTACTTAATGAGCCAAAATGGCTACCGCTTTTTCGTAGATTCATGAAGAAATTTGTCAACTAAATTTATTTTATGAAAAATCGGCAAAAGTTAATAAATAGAATGAAGGGGGGGCATGATATTACTGATCTCCCGGGGGGCTAGGTGGCCCTCGATGCCCCTGACCATAAGGATATGCTTCACTCATATCTGCTTGAGTAAGTAGTCAAATAAGCGTATCCGTAAAAACCATTAAATGGCCTACAACAGAGAAAGGGTTGAGATGGGAACCTCTTAAAAACTTGTAACAGAAAGAAGAAATACTGATTCGTTCTGCCAAATATTCGTAAGCCACGCGTTCACCTCCGTTACTGGGGCGCTTAACCTGCTCGACTTTTCGGCTATGGGAGAGTTTTAACGCCACGGTCAATCACACTATTCGTAGATCAAAAGTTGGCGGTTACTAGTCCTATTCCCTCTAGTATATTGCTGCTAAATTAGGGACGAATAGCGCTTTGCATTAAATAAATCACAATTAGGATGGCGGTAAATAGCCTTAGAAGCTTTGTTATAAACGAATAAGTCCAAGTGGTTAGTGAACCAGAATGTGAATCCGAGGATCCATGGCTCGTGTCCCGTTGCTGCAAAATCACGCGTCATACTTTGGGTGCGTTATAAGAGTGAGCCTAATCCAACTATTTGATTAAGGTAGTCCAAAACGAAAATTAATTTTTTTGGAAGATATGCTGGATTGTCGAAATAAAATAATTATTTAGAAGTTTCAATAAAGAATTCAACTACATGTTGCCATATTTTTCTTTTAATTGGCTTAACAACAGACTAACTACAAAGAAGAAAAAAGGCTTGACTTATGAATGAAGTGTTTAATTTACGATGACCTTAAAAAGTCCTTGAAAACTGCTTACTGGCTCCAGAATTTTATCAACCCCAAAAAGTGTTTGAACCATGTTAAAAAGAAAAAGGTCTAACTTAATTTTTAACTAACAGATAGACGTAAGATAGTTAGTAACCAGCAACCACGACCACCAATATGGATTAACGAGCGCGGCTCATAGTACCTTTAATACGTAGTTTGTGGTCTCGCGAAAGGACTAGCCATTACAAACAAAATTAAATTGATTCCCTTCGTTCAGTGTTTGTAGCCCCTCCCCCAGTGGCACAGCGGTATGTCTGCAGACTTATAACGCTAAATCTTGGTTTCGATACCGTGGCGGGCACAGCACAGATATCCCATTGTGTAGCTTTGTGCTTAATTACAAACAAACAGTATTTGTAAAAAACACAAAAACACACAATGATAGTTTTAAAAAAAATATGATGAAGTTTAGGGGGTGACTCTAAACTAATGGTTCGAAGTGTATTTTATAATTTAATTTGTAAATAAAGATAAATAATTCAAAATTTCCCATAACAACAAAAAAAAAAAGATCAAGAAATGTAACAATGACCGGTAGGAAAGGTTAGCTACAGGTCAAATGTTTGAACTTGTCGAACACTGACCAATTATGACAGGTAATTTATATGAATGAAGGAGGCCCGTCATTGCCAGGTGGTTAGGGTTTAGGGCGCTCGATTCGCAATCTGAGGGTCGCGGGTTCGAATCCCCGCCCCACCAAACATGCTCGCTATTTCAGCCGTGGGGGCGTTATAATGTGACGGTCAATCCCATTATTCGTTGGTAAAAGAGTTGGCGGTGGGTGGTGATGACTAGTTGCCTTCCCTCTAGTCTTACATTGCTAAATTAGGAACGGCTAGCGCAGATATTCCTCGTGTAGCTTTGCGCGAAATTCAAAAATAAGTAATTAATGAAGGCTTGCGACTGTATACTTGGTAGTTAAGAGTTAAAGGAAACTGTCAATTATCAGCTAAAAATGATTGGCTAGG
>NW_013667956.1:129866-132938 GCF_000517525.1 Limulus polyphemus | reverse complement strand
ATTTTCTTAGTAATTAATTTGTTCGATGTAACGGTTAATTTTACAGTTTGTTAAAAAATTAAATAAATATCCATGCCAAGACGCGCACAGGAGTCACTGCTGAACGTTGGTTTCATTAGTACAACCCCTCTAGATGGAATGCCAATCCATCGAGGGGTAATTAATCTCCAGCTACCCACCACATTTGGGGTAAAGTGTCTTGCTCAAGGGCACTAGAATATGTTACGAGCGAGTCTCTAACTCGCAACCTTCAGACTACGAGTCCAAAGTATTAGCCAAGTTGTTAACAACTTTTATCATGTATTTTCAACATGTGTAAGCTTAAAACAATAAAGATAGATCACATTGTTTAAATTCCAGCTAATTTCAAATTGTTCATAATAACCAGCTAACAATAAAAATAGATCACATTTTTTAAATCCCAACTAATTTCAAATTGTTCATAATAACCAGCTAACAATAAAAATAGATCACATTTTTTAAATCCCAACTAATTTCAAATTGTTCATAATAACCAGCTAACAATAAAAATAGATCACATTTTTTAAATCCCAACTAATTTCAAATTGTTCATAATAACCTGCTAACAATAAAAATAGATCACATTTTTTAAATCCCAACTAATTTCAAATTGTTCATAATAACCTGCTAACCAAATGCGTTCCATAGCAATAAACCAGTTTTAACCTTTATACTGCTTGGTGTATATCCTTAATTACAAGTAAGTAGTAATTGCTTGAAGATATTTATTAATCAGTGGAAACTATTTTCCAAGCAGAAAATTAATATTAAGAAACCTTCATTGACCTCAGGATGTATATAACCTAAGTTACATTGGTTAATACGCACAGTCAACTTAAAAAAAAAATTAATAGGACTACATAAACGCAAGTTTTTGTTGTTTATTTTATATTTTCGGATTTGAGCTATCTGCGCCAGCCGTCCCTAATTTTGAATTGATAGGTTAGACAAAAGGCAGTTAGTCAGCAGCCCCCACCATCGACTACTAGGCTCCTCTCGCCTGACTTAAATTGATAGTGGTATTTGACCATCACCCATATAATCCACCTATACTGTGGCGCAGGAACCGGAAGAGAGATCACTTCCCCCAGATTTGAGTAGAGAGAGCAGCAGTGGTCACCCTCAAGAAAAGGATTGGTTTGGTTTCTTATGAATTTCGCGCAAAGCTACACGAGGGCTATCTGCGCTAAGTGTCCCTAATTTAGCAGTGTAAGACTAGAGGGAAGGCAGCTAGTCATCACTACCCACCGCCAACTCTTGGGCTACTCTTTTACCAACGAATAGTGGAATTGACCGTCAAATTATAACGCCCCCACGGCTGAAAGGGCGAGCATGTTTGGTGGGACGGGGATTCGAACCCGCAGATTGCGAGTCGAGCGCCCCCTAACCACCTGGCCAAGAAAAGGAAGAAAACAAAATTTCCAATTTGAGATTGTAACTGCTCATTCGTCAACATTATAAAAGACAACGTATATATTCTACGGTGTCAACAGTTGATAACATAGTTAAGTAATATCTGGTAATTTCAGGTTTGTTGGAGGTTGCTACCCCCAGGAAAAGAAGTTCCAACATTATTATTATTACCTGCGGTAACGAGACCGTATATCAACAGACTGACGTGTTAATTACTGACACACTCGATACTTCGTTTTACGACAGCATATTTATAATTATCAATAATTATACTGGAGTTAAAAATGATATCTCTAAGATCCTTCTGTAAAACACTCGTATAGCATGTATTAATCTAAAATAACTTGTATTTGTATTATAATAATTTTATATTCGTTGAAAAGTATTGTTTGTTTGTTTTTGAATTTCGCGCAAAGCTACACGAGGGCTATCTGCGCTAACCGTCCCTAATTTAGCAGTGTAAGACCAGAGGGAAGGCAGCTAGTCATCACCGCCAACTCTTGGGCTACTCTTTTACCGTTTGGGATTGACCGTCACATTATAACGCCCCACGGCTGAAAGGGCGAGCGTGTTTGATGGGATGGGGATTCGAACCCGCAACCCTCAGATTGCGAGTCGAGTGCCCTAACCACCTGGCCATGCCGGGCCTGTTGAAAAGTAAACCTGAAAGATATTTATCTATCGTAGATAAAACAAAGTGTTTGGTCGACTTTAGAATTAGTTTATTTCCTTTTCAAAATGCGAAAGACTGAGAACAAGAAACGGCTTCGTGACCTTTCTGGTAAAAAATATGAATTAAGAAATAGATTAAGTTAGCGGAAAATTATGAAACGGAACTTAATCACCAACTGCAGCTCAAACATCAAAAGAATTCACTGTGTACAGCCCCTCTCGTGTCTCAGTGATAAGTAGAAGGACTTATAGCGCTACAAATTAGGTTTCGATACCCACTGTGGGCAGAGCACAGATAACCCATTGTGTAGCTTTGTGCTTAACAACGCTTATTATTTATTATATTTATTGTTATACTTTCATGATAAAGATTTTTTTTGCATTATTAGCTTAAAATATGTATTTGTGATTAACCTAAATCTCTTAAGCTGGACGAACCCCGTGAGATATTATTGGGATTACGACCGAAAATATCGCTAACAGCAAGGCTACCCAACTGATAAAAGTATAAGTAGAAACATATGAAAAACATTTTTAATTAGCTATGCTGATGGCCAGGTTGATTTTGAGTCTCTCTCTATAAGTACATACTGATCGGAAATTACTACTAACAAAAAATAAGTAAAATAAACTTTACTGTTAAATCCATTTCAAATGTGAAGTAAATGAATGTAACCTTTTGCCTATTAGAAGTTCATGTGTATAATGAACCACACATACACAGAAACAACAACAACTAAAAAAAAAAAATTGTCAACTTTAACGCTATATTTCTATTAAGCGACATATTACACTAGCTGAGTGATTTATAATTGATGGACCCTAAAAATGGCCATGGTAGATACAACAGGCGAAACGTATGTTTCTTTCAAGGAGTTACAGTTCTAGTAAGTTGCCTGTAGGTGTCAGATGATGCCTAACTATGTAAACTTTAAGTTAAGGTTAGTGCGCAATATATTATGTTTC
>NW_013667956.1:120928-128889 GCF_000517525.1 Limulus polyphemus | reverse complement strand
TATGAAAAACATTTTTAATTACCTATGCTGATGGCCAGGTTGATTTTGAGTCTCTCTCTATAAGTACATACTGATCGGAAATTACTACTAACAAAAAATAAGTAAAATAAACTTTACTGTTAAATCCATTTCAAATGTGAAGTTGTTTGTGAAGTAAATGAATTAACCTTTTGCCTATTAAAAGTTCATGTATGTATAATGAACCCACATACACAGAAATGCCAAACAACAACTAAAAAAAAAAATTGTCAACTTTAACGCTATATTTCTATTAAGCGACATATTACACTAGCTGAGTGATTTATAATTGATGGGCCCTAAAAATGGCCATGGTAGTAAACGTATGTTTCTTTCAAAGAGTTACAGTTCTAGTAAGTTGCCTGTAGGTATCAGATGATGCCTAACTATGCAAACTTTAAGTTAAGGTTAGTGCGCAATATATTATATTTCACATACGTAATTACTACTTTACACAAACGTTGATTTCAAGAAGTAAACGGTAAAAATAAATAGGGTGTTGATAATAGGATATTTGTTATAGTTGTAAGAGTGGTTCATCACCAGGCAGTACGCTATTTGGTTCTCCCTAGCGAGAGATTTAAGAAGCACATAATATTAAGATTTTCAACACTAAATTGTCATTCATATACTTTTATCCCAAATAAATTGTCAGAACACAAACAATGATGATGTTTCCAGGTTCGTATTCTAAAAATGATTAATTTTACCTGTGTAAATATTATAAAAGATAAAAAAATGGCATGAACATAAATGGTTAAAACTACTTTCAGTACCTTTAAAGTATTACACATATTTTTACCCGAAACCTGCGTTTTCACTTGGTAAGAAATGAGTATTAGTTACGTATTCACTCAGAAAACGAAATATCTTAGTGATGGCACTATCATGATTTAGCATTCCGGTTTGAGTCAACTGTATGGTTCAGAAACTGTGTGTTCAGTCAAAAGAATTATGTAAAAAGTGAATTCTAAGTCAAATGTAGCTATAGAAATAGAGCATTTGAGTCAACTGCTGTAACAACTGAGTGCTCGAGTCAACAAGAAGCTGTGTGTTTGAGCCAATAGTGCTGGAAACTGCAGTTTCTACTTGGTCCTCAAAGTGAGCCTTTTGCTCATCTCGTCTGTTAGTTGCTTTTTTTTGGTACCAAACAGAAACCAAGCATTTTTTATGGTATACCGAGAAATTTTGAAAGGCTTTTATTTGGTTCGAATTCCAAGGCTTGTACTTGTAAAGGAACATTCTAATGGAGTACTACTATTTACGAAATACCTTGACCAAGGTTGGTTATTAGTCATAAACTATCTTTACTTGTTATTGGTGAATATAAAAACCATTACATTAGAAATCATTATTTATTTATACAGAATATACAGTTTCCAAAACCAGAAACGGTGGATTCGTCTACCTGAATGTTAACCCTAGAATTATGGATGGGTCATGGACTCCATCGTTTTTTTGTTTTTTTTTAAACACGCTTTCCCAAAGTATTTATGCACTAAATTACTTTTAAGTTCTTTACAGTGTTTATAATATCATGAGTTACACACATGCACAAAAGTTTAAATAAAATACTTGTGGGTCCATGATTTTAAACTAGGTGTGTTTAACTAGAAGAAGATTTTTTACTGGAAGCCTCAACAATAATGTCAATGACTGTTAGTTACAGGGCTCCTATTGTCATGAGTCAAACACATTTGAAAAAAGATACTACCAATATTGCTAGTGATCCCATTAATAACTGCCGAGTCTTCCTGTCTTTTACATAGAAAATGAATGTTTTCACCTTTTTTCCATTAGTTTCTTACAACACCGAGTTTTTTAACAGAACAAAATGTGATATGAATCTATAAGAACAAGTTTGTAATATTAGGCTTAAATTAATGTCCATAAACAATAATGCATTTAACTAGAACATGTGTATTTTTTAGTGATAACTTCTATGATGATACGCATTTAATACTGTAAGAGGTTACTTGTAAGCCTAACCCCAAGAACGTTAGTCTTAGCAAATATATTTCAGTAATGAATTACACGCGCTATTCCTATCTTCTGGTAACATACGACAAAAACAATTATATCAAACCGACATAGAAGTTTGACTTTGAGAATTTCGCACTACATATACGAAAACAATATACGTATGCACACTAAACATTTAGGAAATTTGTACCGAGTTACAAACTCTGGCATGACTTCATTTCGAAGTTTGTACCTAATGAAGGAAAAAAAAGGCAAAAAGATCGTTTGTTTTTCTCAGCTCAAAACTCTAAACTGTGATTTTTTAATACCCCAATTGCTGAGAGGGTTAATATTTAAACTTGTTATTTGACTACTTCATTACTTGTCCTCTGGTGACTCAGCGGTAAGTCTGAGGGCTTATAACGCTAAAAATCGGGTTTTGATACCTGTGATGAGCAGAAAATAGATAGCTCATTGTGAAGATTTGTGCTTAATGATAAACAGTCTTAAGTACTAATGCATCAAGTTTTATTCATGAATTGATTGGTTACTGGGTTCCCATAATAACACGAGTCACATACAAAAAATAAACAATAATATCATCAATAAATTAATCCCATTAAGTACTACTCAGGTCCTCTATATATTGTAAATCGACAATGGTTTCACCCAACTTCTTTTCTGGTCAGTTATTTACACTGGTTGTTGTAACAGGCAAAAACAAAATTACTTAATACGATGTAACATGCAAATCACACCGGTAGTGAACGGTATAAAAATTAGTTGGTAATCTGAGGGTTAATAGATGAAGGAGACAACGTTCAAATAATAAACAACGTAACACACGTAACTCAAATATTAACATTTATTAATTAATATATTCCAGAAATGACAAGTGACGGAAACATCAAAATTTACTCATTAAACGCATAAACTGCTGAATTAAAGCTTGTTCAAAACACTATCGAAAAATCCAAAATTATTTTGAAGATCAACAAAAGAGTCCCTTCAATTATTTATAGAAATTACAGTAAATCTTATATAACTTATTACACGAAGCCCAGCCTTTTCATATATATATATATATATATAAATGATATTATCATATCTACATACAAAAAGAATTACCACACATGTGTTTACGATTTTTCGAACAATAACAATTCTGGACATGATATTGAAAAACGAAGTTTTCTCTTGACGAGCGGGGAAGGCGGAGAATTATTTAAAGAACTCGAACATGGGGAAAGTTTATGGATCGGTAAACAGTTTCTTTCATCATTTCGTTTTTTTTTTCTAGAGTTTTGCATATGCAGGGGAACTTTTGAATCACTTCTTGGAACTATTAAACGAAGGGCTATGAGAAAGTTGGAAGTGGGAACTAACATCGACTACTTTCAAATATGTAAACACATTCATACAGATAATCTCATGTGCTTCCATTAGTAGTTCTTTCTGATTCCATTTGCTTCCTAGCCTTTCGACTCCAAGGAAAAAAAAATACATAAAAACAAACCACACTAGCTGAACGATTATTTGAATTTGATAATATGTACACAACAAGTACACTAATCTAAAATTGGAAGAATGTCAGGGACTGTGGTGAAGGGTTTGTAATCTATATTTAACTTCTAACAATCAGTTAAACATTTTTTCCTGTACATTTTTTTGCGACGAAAATGGTAACTTAAAAGTAATTTATCATATGATTAAGTGTAGTAATATTTTGGTGGCGTAAAAAAAACAAAAAAAAGCATGGGAAAATGACACGTGAAAAACTTTTCTGTTAAAGCTTTTAATACAACATATGTCATTTACCAAGCCTTGACATAAGCATCAATCTCATGTTCAACACTTTTTAACTCTTGCTTCTGTGAGCCTTAAAACATCTACAACCCAGAGAGCAAGGATGCAAAATCCCAGGTACATGGAATAAATCAAACTCTAAAAAAAAAAAATAACGAATCATAATTTAGAAATTTAACGAAATGTTGTGGAGCACACTTAATAAGAAGAAAAGTTCAGATTTCGTGAGGTATTTATTTATATGGGTTAGGGTTGAAATCTTGAAATACAAGATGAAATTATTTCTTCCTTAACACGCACCATCAACTATTTGATTTGTCAAGAACAAGAATATAACTCTTCAGTAACAGTCATCATGGGATTCAGAACACATGCTGACTAGATTAAATGTGATGCTTGCAAGAAAGGAAGAATGCAAATAGTTTCCAAAAAGTTTTAAATTTTAAACTAATATTTCTTTAAAACATATATATAAGCCACTGGGTTACCAGAAACTGTATATTTTAATCGAGTGATTCAAATAAACACAACTTTTTTCTGTCTTTGGATATTCTCGTTTTACTTTTCACTATCTAAACGTAATAACATTTTAAACCAGATGACAGTTGACTATTGATATGAATCTTACTAAAACATTTTATAAACTGTTTTAATTTTTGACTCCTAAGCCTTTAATATATATATATATATATATTCTTTGATCTGAAAATTGGAATTACTAATGATATATAGATGGAAATATTTCCAGTTTTTACAAAGTTTATATACTTACTTTGAATGTTTTTCCACACATAATTTTGAGGACATAAATATTAATTGGTGACTTAGTTTAACCCCGAAAACATTAGGACTACAAAACCCTACCTTAGCCATAATAATGTTTTGAGTTGAACTGTGATTCAAACACGCTTACATTTATTCAGAGAACTCCAAAACAGTTCCCATTATAAACTCTACGTGTAATCAAACGTTTCATTTTGGTTTTAAGAAATACAGCATTACTTCTGTCTTTAAAGTTTTTAACATTCAGTCTTCACTTTTCTGGAAGTTTTCGTATTTCTTCGAAAATAGTCGGTTTTCCTTAGGCGATCTCGAGTATCGTTTTCCTTTGTGGGGAAAGTTAAGCATGAGATCAGAAAGAAGGCGTGGTAAAGTGCTGGATATAAAGGGTTGATTTTTTTTTTTTACACAAGACGTCGGTACGATTTAGACTATATAGTTTTATAATGCAAACATCGTGCACACACGCTGATAAAACTTCAGGTAACAATTAATAACAATAAAGGTTGTAACTAAACACACCATCTTCACTTATGAAGTCGTTTTTATTTGCGAACATGAAACATCATAATTCATACTCTTGAAACAGGAGGCTGAAAAGGAGACTTCGTAAACATGCAAGAACTAGCTAAGGAATAGTCTATTCATAGGATTTCAAACTTAGATTTTCCTGGTCTCATGCTTTTTCATACGGTATAAACTTGTGGATTATTTATACACGGTTTCTGTATTCACAGGATTTCAAACGTACACTTTCCTGGTCTTAGGCTTGTATGTACGGCGCTTAATCATGGGTAATGTGTAGACGATTTCTGTATTCACAGGATTTCAAACGTACACTTTCCTGGTCTTAAGCTTGTATGTACGGCGCTTAATCATGGGTAATGTGTAGACGGTTTCTGTATTCGCAGGATTCCAAACGTACACTTTCCTGGTCTCAGGCTTGTATATACGGTGCAGACTTAGGGGTAGTTTCTTTATATGGAAAAATCACTTTTTTGTTATTTAGGAATTAAACGATTTTCCACTTACGTGAACAATATTTTTTTAACCCAATGACTGCTGATTCGCCGTATAGGGTACGGTTTGCCTCCGGAAGTTGAATACGAATGTGCTGTACACAAGTACGGCTAGCAAAACATTCTGCGCGCGTTTAAAGCAGCCGCAGTCAAAGGGTTAATTAGAACAGTTTAATGTGTTTCTCAGCAATGACCTAACTCCTGTTGAAGAAAGCTAAACTTGACATTATTTTCACCGAGATCGTTTCAAGTGCTACATGGTTCGATCAATATTATTTGCAAACATTTCAAAAATCTGTTCGACAAGTCATCTTAAATAGCGTAAAAAAAAAGATTTTCCTTTATATATATAAATCTTACATCCAAAAATTTGGACGTTATTCCCAGGAACTAATTCTTTTCATCTAGATGTTCGATTATTGATGAGTTGTTGGTATGCCTGGCGGTTCCACAAATGAGACTGAGAGCCGAGGATGGATCCTCTGGGTCCTGCATCCCCGAGGGCGGAGTCTGAAGAGGTCCCAGACCTGGAGATATGTAGGGGGGACCCAAAAAGGGGCTGAAGGCATGACTTGTGGTCAAATAGTGCGCAGGCCAAATACCTTGTCGTTGGGCTATCTTCATCCGCGCTGTCATTTGTTTTTTCCACTTTGTTCTGGTTAGTTGTGAGAAGAAAAAAGAAAGCCCAAATGAATTTCATTAAGTAACCACACGCATTGTGACAAGAAAAAAAATGCCGCATGATTTACGTACTAATACATTTTTATTGGATTATTTTGGCTAGCAATGTAATTCAAATGGCATACATATAAAAGCAAGAACTCACTACACCAGATATATATATTCAAATAAAATTAAAAAACATGACATTTAGGACAACAAATACAATTTTTAAGCAATGTTGTTGCTGTGGTTATTTTAGCGCAAAGCCAAACAACGGGTTATATACGCTTTGTCTACCACGGGGAATCGAACCCTTGATGTTGGTATCGTAAGTCTGTAAATTTACCGCTGACTCATCAATCCATTTTTAGTGTTAAGTATCCATTGAGTTTGCTCTTAACTGGATTAAAGGGATTTCCAGCAATACGAACTTTGTTTTGGCATCAGTACATTATGCAAGACAATGGCGATCCTGGTGTTAAAATATCTGAAATGAAAACTTTACGAGATCCACAAAACATTATGGTTTTTTTATCGTATTGTACTGGTACACCTACACATTCCACGCTACTCCAGCAAAAAGTTACGCGACAGTTTGAAGATAACTTAGTTCTTAAGTTTCCAAAAGCCCCAAGTGGCACAGAGGCATGTCTGCGACTTACAACACTATAAACCGAGTTTCTATACCCATGGTGGACAGAGCAAAGATAGCCCATTGTGTAGCTTTGTGTTTAATTACAAATAAAAAAAGTTTATAAAAGCTACGTCGAATTGTTGAAGAAAGAAATATTGACCCCGGTAAAGATCATTCGTATGGGTAGATGCATAAATAAAATTGAATGAGTACATGAATAAATTATTGGTCTGTTACCTCTTTATTAAATCTTGCACTCTTGAATACATTATAGCTAAATACATTTAAAAGCATAGAATATTATACATAACTGTGAATAACGTGTCTGTCGTTTGGAGACAACGTTAGAAAGCTTTTGAACCGCGTGACTTAATACGTCTCACATATTTTTGTAAATTTCAAAAATCACAAGAACTGTTAATGCAAGATTTAATGCTAAAGAGGGCTAACAAAATATTAACCTCTGTCCAGGGTTTCAAAAAACTTTTTACAGTGATAACTTTCGAGTTATAACTAAAATATTTCGTGAACGTGTTTTCTGCCGAAACAAAAGCTTAAGAAAATTACAGACAATTATCGTCAAATACTGAATCTAACTTAAAATCACTGTGTAGTGGTAAACTTGAAATTAATGTGATTAAACCTGTGCTAATTTACTCAATATTATTTTTCTGCAGAGAATTGAAAAAAGAATATAAAACTAACTTACCTCCGATTCTGAAACCAGGTTTTAATTTGTACCTCAGTTAAATTCAAAGCTGCTGATAGCTCCATGCGCTTACTGACACTCAGATATTTATCAGCCTGCTTCAGAACAACAGAAAAGATTCAAAGTTATTCATGTAAATATTGAAAGTGCAGGAAACATTTGGAAAAAAAACTATGTACAAACTCACCATGACAAGGATAAAATAGAACTAATGATATCTTAATTAGTCTCGCACAAGAGCGAAATTACCCGTCCCCAGTAACTGGAAATGTTTAAGTTAATCTATGAATTTACATTATTTTATGGACTTTAAAAAGGTTAGTTGTGTTGCACTCTTGGTTTTACTTAGTACCAAAGCTCTTTGCTTCTT
>NW_013667956.1:116359-120231 GCF_000517525.1 Limulus polyphemus | reverse complement strand
TTCACTTAGAGCCAAAGCTCTGAGCTACTTATACCGCCCATCGCGAAAAGAAATTGTCGAGCATTTCAATCAGGCTAAGAGCCGCTCAACAATAACATTTTTATTATTTAAGTTACGTCACATTTTGAAATGTGAATGATATTGTTATTAATTCCTGTGTAGAATATCCTGCTTGCGAAATAAAATTTGGCATCAACATTATTGCTGGATCAATCATCGGAATTTAGGTCTTTTGCGACCTGGGAGGGTCAGGTTCTAATAGACCTCTTCTTCCCTCCTGTACTATTGTTATCTTATCTTCTTGACATCATTCATGTCGGTTCTCTCATCATTTCAAAAGTGAATGTTGAGTTTTGTCTGCATGCGCAACTTTTCAAACGGGACTCAGACTAACGCTCAGACATACACCAAGATGTACAGTAAGTAATATACAATTTACATTCGAAAATAAAGCTAAAAATATTACTTCTACATAAATAACATTTTACGTGTCAAACATAATTATTAATACAATTCACTATATTAAAACCCGAAGTATGAGTTTTTGTTTTAAAGGTAAACTGACTGGTGTATTCAATAAGTTAAACATTTAAAAAAACAACACCTCAAGCACATTAATTCACACGACAAGAGAAAACCCATTGAAAGAAGCTTATATTACACTAAACTATATGAGATATGGAAGAGATATAACTTTTTCAATCACAAATTTTCTATGATGAAATAAACAAAAAACAATTTTGTAATACTACTAGCATTTATAAGAACAGCCAATAAATGGTACTACTCTTCTCTTACAAAAGGCAGGTAATATTTTATGATACTGGCTCCACTTGTGTCCAATTGTGATGTAGGTATTTTGATCCCAATGTAAACAACGCCAATAAATGGTACTACTTTTCTCTTACAAAAGGCAGGTAATATTTTATGATACTGGCTCCAATTGTGTCCAATTGTGATGTAGGTACTTTGATCCCAATGTAAACAACGCCAATAGATGGTACTACTTTTCTCTTACACAAGGCAGGTAATATTTTATGATACTAGTTCCACTTGTGTCCAATTGTGACTTAATTACTCTGATCCCAATACAAACTAAACCATTTCCTACAAAATAAAGCAGCTTGATATTTTTAAAAGAGTGAAAAATTAAAAATATTTACTACCATGATACTAACACTAAATCCAATAGAGCCGACTTCTCCAGGAAGAATGTTAAATAAGTGTAGTGTGTATGTTTTAAGTACATAGAGGGTGTTTCAAAAAGTCACTTCCACTGTTCAGACGATGGCGTCATTGGCGTAGGAAGCGGGGGGTGGGGACACTTTTCAATCTGTCCCCGTTCAAATGCATCAACATTAGGAAAATTACTCTCAA
The DNA here is from genome assembly GCF_000517525.1 of Limulus polyphemus. Classification (NCBI taxonomy): domain Eukaryota; kingdom Metazoa; phylum Arthropoda; class Merostomata; order Xiphosura; family Limulidae; genus Limulus; species Limulus polyphemus. The sequence goes on along the minus strand of NW_013667956.1, from coordinate 118,854 downwards.
GAAAAGCAGGAGAATGCATAACATTTAATCCAGAACCCGAAAGCTTCCAGGGCCCTAAGGAAAGCCCTGGACCCCGACCGTAATGGATGCGCCTGTGTCGTACATTTCCTCGCTTCGCTCAGTCAAATAAACCTTGCCCCTACCCCACTTTGAATTTGTCTCCTACACCTTTGCACATGTATCACGTACATCATCAAAACACACCACACGACTTCTGTATGGTAAAGTTGGTCTGCACACATCTAGATACATTACATTGTGACTATCAGTTTCCCGTCGGTAGTTATCAGGACGAGGGAAATGGGTTTTGAAACACCCGAATGGAGCCAATGTAACTGAAAAGGATATATGTATATATATATACTGTAGTTTAATTATGCTTCTCCGTGTATGAGAGAAAACAGGGCTCTCTCGTCACCACATTCCAACTACTTAATCGGAATGTATAAACATTTTAAGGTGCGTTTAGTATTTTACTACTAATTTGTTTGTTTTTGAATTTCGCGCAAAGCTACACAAGGGCTATCTGCGCTAGCCGTCCCTAATTCAACAGTGTAAGAACAGAGGGAAGGCAGCTAGTCATCACCACCCACCGCCAACTCTTGGACTACTCTTTTACCAACGAATAGTGGGATTGACCGTTACATTATAACGCCCCCACGGCTGAAAGGGCGAGCATGTTTGGTGGGATGGGGATGCGAACCGCAGATTGCGAGTCGAGCGTCCTAACCACCTGGCCATGCCGGGCCATTTTACTACTAGAAACAAAACTCCGGTTGAAGTGTAATGGAACGATTCCAGTTAATTTTAGTTCCATACAAAAACCAGTCTGTTCACTGTCCTGTTAAGTAAGAACCTTAACCAGAAAATGGTTTTAGTTTTCGTATCAGGTGAAATTGTAGACACGTCACAAAAACTGATTCAATACGACAATGTTTAAAGCAGTCAACAATGGAATTTCAACTGTATTTTATAATCGGATAGGTTACGCGATTTATTTGATAATTTTTATGACAGTTTAATAGTGTTAAAATGATCGCGTAAAGATACATCACCTTGAACTCTGACTCCAGTCTTTCCAACTGTTTGGCACTGTAGGCTTGCCGGGGTTTCCTCTCTACTCCCGGCTTTCTCGGTCGTCGTCCCGTCGGCTTCGGGGCTGGAAATAAAGATAAACTATTCTGAAAACTCTCTGTACCAAAAACAAAAACGTAAATTTACAGAACAAATTTCAAAATTCATGAATCAAAAATTTGATATAGTTATACACAAATGAAACGAACCTCATTAAAATCTAAACATTTTGTTACGAATGTTGCTTTCTATAAAATCTATAAATAATCAGTTAATAGGTTGAAACATTATGTTTAGCATACTTTAATACAGGTTAAAATTAGTTTACGTTTTAAAGCCTGTAAAAAATTGTGCTGAAAGTCGAAGTCGCATTTCAAGGTAAAATAATAATAATAATAATAAGTAAATTGTAAAAATTGACTTTTATTAATAATTAGACACAATGACACAATCATGCGTCACGTGGACTTAGTTATCGCTAATTTACTTGTTATCTAATAGCAGGAATGTCATTATCGCTGAAAATACGAAGCGTGGTCAGCAGGACGCGAGTCTTGAGCCGCAACCCGGAAAGTTCTAACCACTGATTTTACTGATTTCAAAATGTTCAAGTATTTTTAGTATTTTCATATCTGTTAGCGTGAAACGTATATAAAGTGAGAAATGAAATTTCAATAACATTCTTTTTGTAGTTAGCTAATATTTTAAAATGTATTCATTATTCTTGTAGCCCTAGCTAAAATACTAAAATATTTATCTTGCTTTAAGCTAATAAGTAAATTAAATAAAATGGCAGGATAACATTTCTTTTTTGTTTCAGAATTTTCGGGCATTGTTTGTTTGTTTTGAAGTTAGGCACAAAGCTACACAATGGACTATCTGTGCTCTTCCCACCACGGGTATCGAAAATGGGGGCGGGAATGCATTTTCGGGCAAGGAAAGCAGTTAGTCAACAGCACCCACCAACAACTCTTGTACCACTCTCTTCTCCTAGATAATACATGATAGCTATATTGGTCTTAGGTATGAAAAAAAGTGATCTAATTAAAAATTTCCCAGAAAACATAAAATGTTTATATTATCCTTAACTAATATGTAAATAAATTTACTAAAATTAGTACTTATCTTGGCCTTGGTTAATACGTAAATGAACTAAAACGATCTCTGATAATGCATGTTTATCTTGGCCTTGGTTAATACGTAAATTAACCAAAACGATCTCTGATAATGCATGTTTATCTTGGCTTCAGCTAATAAGAAATTAACTAAAATTACCTCTCATAATATATATAGTATTTATCTACGCCATCACTACTAACCTAATTAATTAAAATGATCTCCGATTATAAATAAAATATTTATTTTGGCCATAACTAATAAGTAAACTAACTAAAACCACTCTAATAATATATACAGTATTT
>NW_013667956.1:104880-115655 GCF_000517525.1 Limulus polyphemus | reverse complement strand
CCGGAGTGGTTCATCCCGAAAACATCTAATCACACTACACAAACCTCCTTTAGTCTAGTTAAGTACTCTTAGTTTAGTACTCTTATAATAAAGCGGTTGTCCAAACACGCTCGTAACTATAGAACGTTGATAAAATGATGGCACCTTAATTGAAGCCCAATTCTGCATTCGTGCGCAGGGGCTGATTAAAGTAAGTAATTATTCCTTGTATAACATTCTCTTTAGTGTTTATCAAACACCAGTAGCTTTCTGCGAAATAATTACGATCGTTATTAATCACGAGAGATTTTAACACATTTTCGAAGGCGCTCGGCAACAGTAAATAGGTTTAGTTCGTGTACCTACCATAAGCTTATCAAAGTGAAATGCAAATGAGTTTAGAGTTGTTGTGCGTGGTTTTCACTTACATTAATAATGAAAATATTTAAATAAGGTAAAGGAAAACCTCACACTTGTTCTAATTTTCACTTTAGAACCAGAAGGTGTTGTCATAAATTTTGATAAATTGGATTGTATATAATAAAAGGGTTTATTACAGACATGGCATATATTACAGAAAATGCCTATTTAGCATTTCATGAACCAGAAATAAAAGAACCGTCAGTATTAAAACACTTCTTTATTATGAGGCGAAAAACCGCCAAGGTAACAAAACCGCCTATGTGTTGGTATGCAAGGTAGGCTTAACTTATGTAAATTGTAGCTTGAGGCAAATAGCTATTAAATCTGTTTTATTCGGTTTCAGTTAAACTTAAAAGCCTTGTAAGCGGAAACAATATTATGGAGTATAAATAAGTTCTGATAACTTGCCACGTTTGAATAAGTCACTTGATCGAATCTTTGATCTGGGAAAAACTTAAAGTTTCGTGGACCGAATGTGGCCTACCGGTTAGGGTGGCAGCCAGTGAATCTGAGGGTCCATGGTTTGCGTCCCGTTGTCGCAAAATCGCGCTCCGCACTTTGGAAACATGGATTTGATATGAGAGTGCCACTGAAATCTCACTATTGTAGCATAAGAGTGGCACTGATATCCCACTATTGCAAACACACGAAAGTGGCGTAAGAGTTGGCAGTGGGTGCTGTTAGCCAGCTGTCTTCTTTCTAGTCGATCAGTTCAAAATGAGGGACGGATAGTGCAGATAGCTCTTGTTGGAGCTTTGCGCGAAAATTCTGAAACTCTCTAAATTAAAGCTTCATTTTGTTTAAGTTTGGATATTTAAAATTATAATCAATTTAAAAAACGTTACAAAATCGCTAAGTGGAATAGAAAATTTCATTCAGTTTATAAATGGAGAAAATAAACTAAGCCTCGTTGCTTTTAATGATGATTCTTTCTAAGTCTTCTCAGAACGGTTAGAAACCACGTCGTTTTCTATGTGGTCTCACAATAGGTGAATTAGCGCTGGATACATGATGTAGTTTCTTTTCTCTATCACGGTTTCTAATAATAAAAAACAGCTGAGATTAGAAACTTGTTTCATCACAACATCATTCTGTTTCTTAAATGTGCTTAATGTTTATAATAAAATATTTGATTATTTGTAAATGAACGCACAATCAGGTATGGCTAGAAAATTTACCATCATTCGGAACGTTTAGAGACTATATCGTTCCACTATGTCTCCGAGATCCAAGTCAAATTTTTATTTTTTTAATGTGTCACAAAAGTTCTTATTTTTTTTAACCATTAAACAGCTCAACCAGAAAGCGCAACGAAACTGTGCAGTGTTCTTCAACGGAATTTTCAGTTTACAAGCAGCTTTTGGTAGTTGCTTTAGCTACCAACTAGCCATCAACGCGGACTTTATCGATATTTAATTAATCTTTTAGCATTAATAAAATTTAATGAAAAAATTGTCGATGTTTCGAAGTCGTAACTGTTTTTGGAAATGTCATTTGGGTATATAATTATGTTTCTCTAGACCACGTACTATGTTAATATAAAATGGCGAAAATAATGAAGCGTTCCTGAACTAAGAAACTTATTCAACGCACGCTGAAAGTCAAGTTGTATTAAAACCAGGCATTCCTGAACTAAGAAACTTATTCAATGCACGCTGAAAGTCAAGTTGTATTAAAACCAGGCATTCCTGAACTAAGAAACTTATTCAATGCACGCTGAAAGTCAAGTTGTATTAAAACCAGGCCGTTCCTGAATTAAGAAACTTATTCAATGCACGCTGAAAGTCAAGTTGCATTAAAACCAGGCGTTCCTGAATTAAGAAACTTATTCAATGCACGCTGAAAGTCAAGTTGTATTAAAACCAGGCATTCCTGAACTAAGAAACTTATTCAATGCATGCTGAAAGTCAAGTTGTATTAAAACCAGGCATTCCTGAATTAAGAAACTTATTCAATGCATGCTGAAAGTCAAGTTGTATTAAAACCAGGCATTCCTGAACTAAGAAACTTATTCAATGCATGCTGAAAGCTAACTTGTATTAAAACCAGGCATTCCTGAACTAAGAAACTTATTCAATGCACGCTGAAAGTTAAGTTGTATTAAAAACAAAACGACTTAAGTTTGTTTTCTCCTTTCCAAAGACTTAGTTGACTGAAGTAGAGTTTCTAGGTTTTAAAAATATTCATTTTATTTGAGGTTATTCCCTTCTCCCCACCCCGTTTCAAATATTCGTTCAAGCTTAATGGCTACGAAAGCGAAGTTACGATTGGCTGAAAACACGTACTGAAAGTCAGTTTTTACCTTAGCGTTCGCGTGAGTGGAAAACAAAGTCAAAATAATTTCAAAACTTTCTTTCGACGTTACAAGTAACAAAGATAATAGGGATTTATTTTCTTTCAGAAAGTTCTTTCCACGTTTTTTAACTGTCGTATATGTTGATTAGGAACGATTTACAAAGTGGTAATAAAAGATAGTCTAACAGCTTATTCATAGCAATTGGATACACACTAAGCCCAGTGCGTGTGTTTAAAGGAAATTAAATTTGATGGTCTCATAAAAAATGTGGGAGAACAAAGTTTGTTGAAATTAAGAGTGTTTTCTGAAACTAGAAGTATCAGACTATGTGTTTCATTAAAGCTTGTAAAAAGTTCAGTCAAATCAATTGTCGAAATCTATAGTTGTGTATTTGTTTTATTATTTAATAAACCGTCTCGTGAACGTGTTGCACCATACATTTGATGAAATATATGTAGATAAGAGACTGCTTATAATATTATAATAGAACTAAAGAATAGGCCAGATGAAAGTATTACATGGACTGTTTCTACTAATAAGGACAGTTTTCGCGTATTTGATGGACAAGGAATGGCATAAAGCGCTAAAATGACCACGTGCATCTGTGATTAAACGACAATTTATCATGACACAAGCAAAAGTGCCCGTCCCCAGTGACGTGAAAAGTTTAAATTAATCTATCAATTTAAATTATTTCATGGACTTTAAAAAGGTTAATTGTGTTGCACTCTTGGTTTCACTGAGAACCAATGCTCTGAGTTACTTATACCGCCCACCGCGAAAAATAATTGTTGAGCATTTCGGTCATGTTAAGACCCGCTCAACAATAACATATGGTAAATCTACGTTTTTTATTCTTTAAGTTACGTCACATTTTGAAATCTCAATGATAGTGTGAATAATTCCTAACAATTTATTGTAGAATATCCTGTTTGCGAAATAAAATATGACATCAACATTATTCATGCCTGTTCTCCTGTCATTTCAAAAGTGAATGTAGAACTTTGCCTACTTGCGCAACTTTTCAAACGGGAGAAAGACGAACGCTCGGACAGACACCACGGTTCGCAATATATATATAAGATGTCTGTACGCCTTATACAACCCTTGTCAGAAGGATAAAGAGAACTATGTTTTTTGTTTGATCTAAGCCAAAGGCGTCGCTAGGCACTGGCACACGGGGGCTCGTGCCCAGATTCTATTTGACAGTGCTCCGAATCCCCAGTTGGCATCTTGAAAAATCAGAACAGAAAACCATGAACAATATCATACTGCAACGCCGAAAGTTCCCGTGTCTATGGGACCGAGTCCCGAATCTTTTAAGCACCTAGCAACGACGCCTCTTATCTAAGCTATAGTTGTGTTAACTCCTAAAAATATTTATGTATTTTTGTTTGCTGGCTTTAGGGTTTATTTGTTTTTTCTCTGTCTTTTATATTTCGTTAAAAAGCTCTAGCACGAGCTTAATGAAGAATTTAAGAACTTCAAAACGTTTCCCCATTCCCCCTGTTCTCTAACATTTTATATTTACCTGCCAGAGAGACCTTAAAATGACAGGAACATCGCAATACATTACCTGTCTCAACTGAAGAATACTGTCTTTTCACTTGTACTTGTTCCTTTAAAAGCTATACATCTCAGGTTTGATTATTTACGCTTAACGTATCAAGTAAAAGTCTTACACTTATAATGTCAGAACAAACATATAAACAAACCTCAAATTGCTTGCAGGGAATAAGCATTAAAAAAAAGAGAGAATTTAAGTTTCCTCCAAGAATCAAAATTCTTTCAAGAATTCCACTATACACACACACATATTACATTTTGTAAAATAAAAAAGTCACCTACAAACTTTGTTAGAACTTTAATGAACTAGACTAATTAAAATTCCACTTTCTGTGGATAAATATATTTAGCTTCAAGTTTCAAATTAAAATATACGACCTTTTTCCTATTTTTATTGATACACTGGTTAGTTCCTTTCTTACTTCACGTGCTTGCAAACACTGGGGCTGTTTAACTGTGAACTTTTCCTTGTATTAGACGAACATCTGATTAAAGTCAATACAGAAAGTCCTAGGTAAAATTTGTTCACGTGTAGTACTGGTTAGAAGAAAGCTATCTGTATATTAACATGGTAATTTTTAAATGTTACCATCTAAGATTCATAACCCCATGATTTACATATTAATTTCTAGTTACAGCAAAATCTGCATACTAATGGCGAAAAAACTAATGAGTTTTTGTTCTGTTTACAAATCACATCTAAGGATAAAGAAAATTCTTCAAGATTCTTATTTGCGGCTTTAAAAGGGAGAAGTGAGTTTGAGGTGGGAAATACTGAAATACACGAAGGAACGGTTCGTTCCCGTTAATTGAACTACTCATCACAGTTTAATTTACTAATGATTTTTCAAGAAGAGAAAAGAAATTTGTACGAAACTTTGTGATCGAAACTGAATTTCTTATAGCATTAGGTAAATATTAAGTTTCATATGAGTTCGTATTATACAAGTATAATGAAAACGATAAGAACCGAGAATTTTCGTAATTAAGGATTTTTTAAGAAAGGAAAATTTGAGATTCTAGAGAAAAAAGACGGGTCCAAAACACTTTCTTATTTTATCCCAAATACAAGCTTTATTTATTTCTACATTGAATAAATACTTTCTTGACACAAAATATATACAAAAAAAGGTAGAATTGTTGTAAGGAAAAGGAAATATATATTTGTGGTCAGTATTTCGGCTAAACGTCCTTCAATCGACCCCGATGACCTCTGAGCAGCTGTTCCTCTTTCGCTTATTACGATTTTAACAGTTTATATTTTTAAATTTTAATTCACTATAGGTACCGTTTTTCTTATTCGTGTTACTATTTAAATCTTCTTGTATTCAACTGGGCCCAGCATGGCCAGGTGGTTAGAGAGTTCGACTCGCAATCTGCGGGTTCGAATCCCCGTCACACTAAACATGCTCGCCCTTTCAGCCGTGGGGGCGTTATAATGTGACGGTCAAACCCACTATTCGTTGATAAAAGAGTAGCCCAAGAGTTGTCGGTGGTTGGTGATGACTAGCTGCCTTCCCTCTAGTCTTAAACTGCTAAATTAGGGGTGGCTAGCGCAGATAGCCCTCGTGTAGCTTTGCGCGAAATTCATAACAAACAAACAAACATATTCAACTATATGTTTGCTCATATTTCATTGTTTGCAAGGGCGATTTTAACGAAAATCCTATATTTAGAATGATTATATCTTAAAAATCGATTGTTCTGTGATATGTACGCATATCAAGTGTTTGATACCCTCGCTTTTATATAGGGAGTTTTCAAATTTACCATTTATTCAGACTTGTGCGGTTTTCACATAACACGTTGGACAAGAAAATCGATTAGTTTCATTCGTTCTATCTATCAATAGTTCTGTGTCATTCATCTGTAAAGTTATACATGCTATGTGTGAAAGTAGACAACGATCTTTTCTACTGGAAGGCCAGGTTTAAAGGCCTCCCTTATGATCAATGAGGATGGCCAACAGTCACTGGGTGTTGCAAGTCGCTCTGGAAAAGTATGAAGTTCTAGTCTTATGTATATAATGTTATGTTTTCTCAGTTGATGTTCCCTTGCTGATATTGTATTTCCTCTCTTTGCGCCACAATGCTTCCTGCCAAACCCGACCACGGGTAACCCTGTATAATACACGTTATGTAGAATTTACATATTAGGAGATGCTGGTGTCTGTTTTTATATAAACGTGTAAAATTAGTTAGACAACGCATGTATTTAATATCTCGTTGGTTATGATTCCAAGAAAGCGCTTTGCTTAGTTAATGCAAGTACAAATGGAAAAGTCAACATTAAATTAAATGTTACAACGTCATGTAAGAAATATCCATGAAGCACTAAACACAGGGTGACTGGAAGTTAAAAACATGTCATTGTGGTGAGAAAATATACAGGTTTCAGAAACACTACCAGTGTAGAATGAGATAGTTTAAACACATCTCGTGAGATTAACGAAACTGTGTCATACAGTTACTTACCAGGCGGATGTCAGAAGAGTAACCATCAAGTCAAACACTATAATACTTCCCGTTGTCACAGCAATTAGCAAGTTTTGTAAACACTCGACATATTCAGAGTGAAGTTTCTCTTAACACGAAAGCGACATCTAAGTTGTAAACACTAAATCAAACAGTTCAGTTGCGTCACAAGTGTTTAAGATTTCCAAATGGTTCTGTTGACTATCGTTCGATTCTGAGTTCTGAGACTAAGTGACAAAAATGTTATTACATCTAAAATGGGACAAAACCTTAGAAAACACACACATTACTCCGCTGGATTCAATGAGTATTAGATAAACAAGCTCTGAGAATCTGATGAGCTAAGTAAAAGGCAAAAAGAATTAATAAATTACTTTGTTGTTTTTCTTGTTAATCCTTGTTGCTTAGGTTCTAGCGGATCAATTGTGAGAGATTTGGAATTTGGATGTCTGTTTACTTCACAGTTTCCGCAAAACTAAACGAGTTATTAGTGTATAGCCGTACCTAATTTTAAACTGATAGACTAGAGGGAAGGTTAGTCAACAGTGTCCACTGCCAATTCTTGTGTTACTCTTTTCAGATCGAAATAGTGGGATTTGACTGTCTCTCTTATAGCATACCTAGAACTAAAAAGGTCGGAGTGCGTTTTTGCGGCAACGAGCTGCAAACCACAAATCCTGTTTGAGGTAAACTAACTTCGATACTATGCCCGGTCCAATTAAAGATATGAAAGTCACGAAGTGTTCGAAATTCCTTAAGCACTAACGAAAAAAGAATTCTTCCTAAAAAACACCCAAAAACAACAACAAATAGCCATGCCCAGGTGGTTAGGGCGCTCGACTTACAATCTGCGGGTTCGAATCTCCATGTCACCAAACAGGTTCGTCCTTTCAGGGGTGGGGGCGTTATAATGTCACGGTCAATCTCACTATTCGTTGGTAAAAGAGTTGGCGGTGGATGGTGATGACTAGCTGCCATCCCTCTAATCTTTCATTGCTAAATTAGGAACGGCTAGCGCAGATAACCATCATGTAGCTTTGCGCGAAATTAAAAACATTATTCCTCCGAAAATAGCAAGAGTAAAAAAATCTAAAAACCCTCGAACATTATTCCTCCGAAAATAGCAAGAGTAAAAAATCTTAAAACCCTCGAACATTATTCCTCCGAAAATAGCAAGAGTACAAAAAAATCTAAGAACCCTCGCCACTAGTTGATTTATTAAAAATGAGATTAACAGTAGCTACTGAAATGATAGGGACATTTACTACAGTCTCGGCCCTACTAGATGATGATATTTTTTACGTTAATCCGTAAATCTTTAAATGTCGTCTGCATTTCTCATATTTCTTTTGGTTTTACAATTCTCAATATTGCTAATTAAATCAACGTTTTAAAAATCTGATTAATGAGCGAAAAATGGCATCTAATGCAACTTTAGTTGTTATCGACAGATGACTTCTTTATGACTACTTTGTGTTCTTCGAACGAGTAATTTTGATTACAGATTTACTTACTGGTTTCACTTCACCATTAATTCCCTTTGACTGTTCTTCTAGAATCTGCACACCGACCTCTCGAATAATCCCACTAAGACTATATATATGTATATATTTTTCATGCACAGTGTTTTAGACAGCATAAATAAAGGGTATCACAAACATAAGACTAAAATATTCCTATAAAACGTATTTCGCATCATAATCAACAGAGTAAAAAGAAAAAAGTTTCTTCACAGGAAAAGAACCCAATTTTCAAACAAAGAAAGAAACGTGTCAAAACGACCGCGTCTCTGGTGTGAAAACAAAGAACGTGCACATTCTCGTATCGTTCGTAAGAAAAGAATGACAGATTTATACACACAAACACACCGTAAAGAGCAGAGACCTCTCTATTCGTCATAAAAGATGACACCACCTCGTCTGTGTTACAGCACTGGTGTAGATCCTTCATGCTTACCCTTTACGTGCAAAGTAACAATCATCTCATCCAATAGAATGTAACATTGTTCGTAAAGAGGAAAAACAAGCTACATTCGCAGGAAATAAAGCAGTTCGTATCTTCCATCTGCGTTAGAAAAATTGTCTACATCTTTCACGTGGAAACGAGATGGTTTGTCTTTGTTTCTCAAATAAAACATACAATCACTACATTTGTTTTTGTTTTTTAGAAGGAACTACATTCTTCAAGTTCAAAACATAACCTCTACATTCTCTACAGGCTTCAAAAAAAAAAAATCTCTACGTTGTTCCTGTGGAAAGAAATAGCTTATTCTCTACGTATACAAAAATCTTTAAATTGTTCCCGTGGAAAGGAATAGCCTATTTATTCTCTACGTATATAATCTACGTATATATTTGAGATTGTTCTTCAGCGTTCCTAAGGAAACAAAGTCTAATCTCTACGTGTAAAACAAAACAAAAAAAAATCTTCATAATTCCTGTGGAAAAAAAAAATATTGTTTTCTTTTCATAGAATCAAATTGCTCACATGTTCCTGTACAAAATGGAAATATTTTCATTTATACTCTTCCCGTGGGTGTGAGGTGAACCATTTTTTACATCATTCCCATGGAAACAATTTCTAAAAAATCAACAAGAATGATGTATAATCCCGTTAATCTTTCACGTATAAATAAATAGCCCCTCCTTTCATCATTTACACAAGTCACAATATTTGATTTTATCATTACAGTGTCGTAGTTCTCTGGATATAACAATTTCAAATTTCTCAAGCCAAGTACAAAGTATCAGAAAAATTGTAAACGATGGGGCCAGAAATACACCATACGTATTTTGTACAATGTGTCATGCACGTTTTTGTTGTTTTACAACAAAGATACATAACGAGCTATATGTAGCCCCCCCCCCTTGTGGGACAGCGGTAAGTTTAGACTTATAACGCTAAGATCCGGGGCTCGATTCCCCGCAGTGGACACAAAAGATAGCACACTCTGGCGTTGTGCTCTGTTCATCGTGGGGAATCGAATCCCGGATTTTAGCGTTGTAAGTCATTAAATTAAACTTACCGCCGACCCACCCGGGTGACATAGAGTGTGTCAATTAATCATGTAATTATATATATATATAATTATGAATAAATGATGATGTTTTCTAAACCTAGTCCGTATCACTTCACGTTGTCAGTGATTTCATTATCACGAGATAAATTATGGTTTTGTTTTGATTTACTTTCAGAGAAAGGTTTATTTTGTTGTTCAGAGTAAATGTCTAAATAAAAAGACTATTCTGTAATGCAGAATATTTCCTATTAATACCACGATGTATAGTTCTCATGAAAAATCTTAAAAATCCTCGAATTTATTTTATAATTAATAATAAGATATGTGTTCATACCAGAGAAAATATAATTCAGTTACATGGGGGAGAAATGTGAAAACAATCAAGTTTCAATCGCTCTTGTAGATGAGAGGCGAACTGCTAATTTCATTTTTAATCCCGTTTTTTGTTTTATTGCTACCGTCCATCTTTTATCGTGGATCAATCTATGCCGTTGGTTTTTATCACGATATTACATGCGTGATTAAAGATAAATAAAGAGAGTGTCTGTATTTAGGCCTTCACTGCACTGTATTTCTTGAACACGTGTTTGGGATAACATTAATGTTCGGAAGACTGTATTTCCCAACATATTGAAATGCTGGTCAGTGACGAGGCGAAAACTTTCCTGCGTGATTAAAATTTGAAAGCATTGAAGTACAATGATTTAAATGATGGGACTTCTAAATCTTCTCTAGTTTTAAAGTGATAGACTAGAATATAGGAAGACAACTGGTCAACACCACCCACTGCCAACCTCAACAACATAGACCAGCACGCTAGCCACCAGTGGGCCTAACTCGGTCCGGACTTTTTTATGTTTTAAAATCGTTAGTGCATTATTTCTAGCTTAAAATCTTTTTTTTAAGACAAAAAACTTTCACTTATTAAAAACTTAATAATTATAAAGGTGTTGTTGCCTAATTGTGAAAATTTGAAATTTTAGTTTTAAGTTAATTAGAAATTTTCCAGTTTTTGTTA
>NW_013667956.1:102765-104358 GCF_000517525.1 Limulus polyphemus | reverse complement strand
GTTTGTTTGGAGACAGCAATTGTTCAACTTTAGATTTAGTACATAGCAGGAGTGACCGTTTGGAGACAACAGTTGTTCAACTTTAGATTTAATACAAAGCAGGAGTTTGTTTGGAGACAGCAATTGTTCAACTTTAGATTTAGTACATAGCAGGAGTGACCGTTTGGAGACAACAGTTGTTCAACTTTAGATTTAATACAAAGCAGGAGTTTGTTTGGAGACAGCAATTGTTCAACTTTAGATTTAGTACATAGCAGGAGTGACCGTTTGGAGACAACAGTTGTTCAACTTTAGATTTAATACAAAGCAGGAGTTTATTTGGAGACAGCAATTGTTCAACTTTAGATTTAGTACATAGCAGGAGTGACCGTTTGGAGACAACAGTTGTTCAACTTTAGATTTAATACAAAGCAGGAGTTTGTTTGGAGACAGCAATTGTTCAACTTTAGATTTAGTACATAGCAGGAGTGACCGTTTGGAGACAACAGTTGCTAAATCTAGATTTAGAAAATAACGAGAGTGACCGTTTTGAGGCAACAATTGCTAAATCTGGACTTAGTACATAGCGGGAATGCGTTTTGAGACAACAGTTGCTAAATCTGTATTAAGTACGTAGTCGGAGTGACCATCTGGAGACAACAATTGTTCAACTCTAAAATTATGAAACGGGAGTGCCCGTTAAGCTTTTCCCACTGACCTTTAAAATAACTTTTATAATGTCTTATCTTACTACAACCGTCTCTAAAGTTTGGATCAACTTCTTGAAGTCACGTGAAAAGTTTATTTCTTATATCAAATATAATCTTAAATTAAAAAGCTTGAGGTCTGGTAGGAATGCATAGTGAGAGGGATAGGTGTGGGTGAGAATGCAGTCCCGGTCAAGATTTTAAGTAGTGGAATAAGGTAAAGTTTGTGGCCTTGCTTTTAGACCATTTGTTGCCAAAATTACGCACTTATGAAGATTAATCGGTTGGGTGTTACAAAGTCCATCACAATTACTAATACTGACAACAACCGTGTAAGTAACTATTTATTTACCAACATCAATTCATCATCATCAGTATAATTGAGAACAACAGGTATTGTTGAATCCATGGTTCCAATCATAAAGTAAACGTTGTTCTACACAATACTGACACGTGGGACGTAAAGTACCAGAACGTGTCAAAAATGTAATGATAAATGAAATAAATAACAGTCAATATTGGCGAAGTAATACGTAATAAAAGTGCTAGAAAATTAAAATAAAACAGAAAATAGAAACAAGCTGAGATAAACTGAGTTTTTGTAAAAAGCTTAGTCATTAGAGAAACAGATAACAAAATCAAAGATATTTAATCACAAAAATGAAGTATCAAACTGTAAAGTGGTAAAGACATGTTAGGTGATAAACCATCCTAACATTAAATCAGCTGGAAAATCTAAAGATTACTGTTTTTATTTTGTTTCTTTTTTTTTTGCGCAAATGTACAGAATGGGCCATTTTCGCTCTATACCCCATGGGGAAATGAACCCTGGATTTTAGTGTTATAAATCCTAAAACTTACTGCTGACCCATTGGCGAACCGCCTACAGATAGAAGCACCTTAAGAC
>NW_013667956.1:85590-101998 GCF_000517525.1 Limulus polyphemus | reverse complement strand
CTGACCTTTAAAATAACTTTTATAATGTCTTATCTTACTACAACCGTCTCTAAAGTTGGATCAACTTCTTGAAGTCACGTGAAGAGTTTATTTCTTATATCAAATATAATATTAAATTAAAAAGCTTGAGGTCTGGTAGGAATGCATAGTGAGAGGGATAGGTGTGGGTGAGAATGCAGTCCCGGTCAAGATTTCTATCACAAAGTTTAAAACCTAAAAATTAACTTGAAGTACCATCAATTAGTTAAGACTAATGACAATACGTTTGGGAGAAAGAAAAATGTTTTATCCAAAAAAGTTATAATAAGTTTGAAAAACTTCATGAAAACCTAATAAAAACATACAAATTATGGTCACTAACCTCTAACTTAGATGTTTTTAAAACTCGCCAAGAACTTCGAAGTGTCCACATCAAGCTAATTAATTATATGCATTAACAAAAACGTAAAACGATATAAAAATGTGGAAGTCAAGCTAGCCTTCTTTAACGTTCGAAAAAATATATATATACATACTTAAAACAACAATATCAGGTCATAGTTTTGTTGCTAAGCGACACAGACGAACGGAGCGTTACCAAAAGACATTTCGCTTTTACATATATTAGATTGTTTAACATCTTCTCATACTTCAAGCCCCATGTGACAGTGTTGTGTAGAACAATGCCACTCTATGATTCGAACCATGCATTCTACAATAATCGTTGTCGTCAATTGCCCTGATGAAGGTGAAATGTGCAGTTACCAAAATGCTCTTAGTTAAAAAAGAAATAAAAAATAAGTACCCACACAGTTAGTGCCACAATGAAAACTTATGATAGACCAAAACTAATGTTTCGAAGCATTATAGTTATCTTATTCTGGGGTGTTATGATACTTGTACAAATATTTGTACCTCTACACTTGGATTTTGTATCCCATAGAGGTGAGTTATTTCTTGGAAATGTTAAAAATCGCATGCTATGAGAAAGTTTGATGATTGTTTCCATTTATTATTCTAACAGACATACAACAAAGCACTGAACACCTTAATTTAGGCTCGAGAATGTATCGTGGGGATTATAGAGTCCAGACAGGATAGAAAACTGTCAAACTTACTTACCTCCCGCTCTCACGAGAACTTGTGGTCAGTTAATACAAACACGTAAAGGTTTTTAGAAATGCTTCATTATTTATTTTTTTTCCTACAGAGCATCATATTTTTGTACTTTATAGATAGCTTCACTTCACCTACTGGATGGTGTTCAGGATAAAAAATAATATATTTTCTTCATACGTAATATATTCGTTAACCAAACTAACGCCCTAGCTTGAATCAAAACAGTAGGCACAGTTATAAATAAAATAAATTAATATGGTGGACATTTTAAATTAAGGTAATGTACATCTAGTAGTACATCTAACTTGAACGGCACCTCATGCAATACGTGAGTTAAAAATCAAATCAAGAAGCATGACAGTAATTTTGATTGTAAACGTTCTGCCTCAAAGTAAAAGTTCAGGTTTGAACGCAACCGGGGCTCCCAGAAAACAATTTCTCTTCACCCCCACACTGGACTAGAGATTATTTAAAACTGCTGCATGAAAAAAAAAATAATAATAATCATACTAATTATATTGATAATTTCTACTCGCAGATCAGTTAATGGAACGAATCAAATACCCTTACAGTTCAGTTTCATCCTTAATTTAGAGCTGCTGACAAGGTGGGGAGGGCAATCAGTCTAGTTAGTATGCGGCTGATCTTAACTGAATAGCAGGATTAAATATCACATTTATAACGCCCCTAAAGTTAAAATTCCGGAACGTATTTAGTGGTATAATACGAGCGGAACATTGGGCTTTCTGATACACACCTGGAAATTTCTAATCACTAGGTCAGTCCGGCTGTATTACTGCAAATGGATGATTCTCGAGAACCGGTGATTTCGGTATTTCATACGGTTATATACTCAATAGCGTGGTTGAAGATGCAACGATATAAAGGAATTATATTTTCTTCTTCAGCTATAGTAACGTACAGTAATTGGTGTTTTAAGTTTTTACACTTACAAGTGGTTTACTTATATCTAATTATTTACTGTTATGTTAAGAGGTTTAATCTGTTATTTTATATTGAAAAGTTATACAACGAGCTATTTGCGCTCTGTTCACCTCGTTCGTAAACTTACCGTTGACACAACGGGAGACATCTAGTAAAGGTAATATAGACAACGTAATATCCCAAATCTTGGAATAAATAAAACAAAATAAACCATTCTGCCTTTGTGAACATATAAATACATATACACATAAGCCTGTTGGATAATAACCACAACTTAGTAGCTTTGTCCACTACGGGTCAATATGCCAATTAGGTTCTTATGGAGTTGCCCACTGACAAACAGAACGTATTGTTCTTGTCATTTTTAAATTATATACTTCTTTTACAACTTGATTTGATGTAAAAAACTAGTAAATGAATATACTTTATTCACCCTAGACTCCATAAATACAAAAAATAGAACAAAAATATTGTTTAGTTTAGTTCCCCCTTTCAC
Organism: Limulus polyphemus; assembly: GCF_000517525.1. Taxonomy (NCBI): domain Eukaryota; kingdom Metazoa; phylum Arthropoda; class Merostomata; order Xiphosura; family Limulidae; genus Limulus; species Limulus polyphemus. The sequence goes on along the minus strand of NW_013667956.1, from coordinate 99,459 downwards.
TTTAGATAAATAATGATATATATACTTTGATTATTGCCTGAATATCTTATTTTCTTCCCCTTCTTTGTCTACAGGATAAGAAATTTCTAAAAATCGTATCTTTAGGTAATTTTGTGCTCAAAGATGTGCGACAAAATGAATTTTAAGCTAAGAAAGAATATTTGAAATTATGATGATAAACATATTAACTCGCTTTTTTTTTTTTACGAAGAATAGTTTATCACTACCAGCTAGGAACCGTAGTTCCGGTTAATGCCACCTATCCCGTGGAGTTTGATATGCCTTTATAAAACTAAAAGAATATATACCCACGTTCTGTCCTACCTGTGAGTGTGAGAAAAGGTGAACGGCTCAGCCAGTAGCCTAGTCCTGGAGGGTTGTTAACTGTAGGGTTTCCGTAGTAGCTGGTGGGAGAAGAAATTGTAGGAGAATCTTGTCTGTCTACTGGGAGTCCAAGACAGTTGGAGATGTAGCTAACGTGAAGTTGTGCCGGGGGTGGCACGGGTGATACCCCATGGTGGTAGAGAGTAGACAGGGTGACAGGGGTTGGTCTTAAGCATCTGGGGAAGACTGGATGGGGTCTGGAATGAACAGATGGAGAAGGTGGTTCAGGCGAGGAAAGAAGCTCTGAATCATCTTCTCTAAAGTCATTAACTTCTGTGGATTTCAAAGTTTCTTGGTGGCTCTTCCCAGATCCCAAGATTGTATCTATGGAGAAGTTTGTGACGCTCAAGTTGGTACTTGGTGACGAAGTTGATAGGGCGGCGTTGGCCTTTTCCTCTTTGGATGCCATGAGTAGTCTAAAAGGAACGATAAAACCGAACCCTTACATCCTTAGTCATACACGGCATAAAAATTGACCCAGGTTGGACTTATCATAAAACTATTTCACTTTAGTCCTAATAACAAACATCTTCTGTAACTAAACTTGATACCATTAAATCCGTAATCCATATCAGTGTTAAATACCATACACAAAAAATAACGAATAACCTGAAATTGGTATGATGAGAGGAGAAAAAAAAAGTTGACTTACAAACAACAACAACAAAAAAGAAACAAAATGCATCTGAAAATGCAAAATCGTCTAAAACTGATTTAAGATGTTTAACTGATACCTGCCAGTCTAAATTTCATAGATGCTTAGTAAACGGCTAGTTGGAAGTGACTTTATTAGTGGTCGGAGTAAAGCAATGATTAGTATACATGATGGTGGTGACTTTATTAGTGGTCGGAGTATAACAATGATTAGCATACATGATGGTGGTGACTTTATTAGTGGTCGGAGTAAAGCAATGATTAGCATACATGATGGTGGTGACTTTATTAGTGGTCGGAGAAAAAACAGTGATTAACATACATGATGGTGGTGACTTTGTTAGTGGTCGGAGTATAACAATGATTAGCATACATGATGGTGGTGACTTTATTAGTGGTCGGAGAAAAACAATGATTAGCATCCATACTTTCTGCTGATGTACATTAGTAGTAATTCTAAGAGCCAATGAATGAGAACAAAGAGAACCACACTATATCTGCTATATACAGTGCCGACGAGGCCTTTCGAGTAACACCAAGGCTCATCATGCCAGCTGGAATTCGACAGATTTACATCATGGAAGTTCGACGAACATTTCTAGTCACATGTATGCATATCTTATATATTTATATGCATATATATATTCGTATTTAGCCATCTTTTTTTTTTTTTTACGTAAAGCTTAAAAAATACGTGGTTGAAAGGATTGTGGTAAGATCATTGGTTCAAACGAACGAATCATCCACACTCTGTACATGTTTGATGACCATACGAGGGTTTTCTTACAAGGTATGATTGACAGCTAACCAGCTTATGATATAGAACATTTTCAAGGGTTATATAGATTGAAATGTCCTTGTCTCAAGCATAACATACTTTCTTGATAAGAGTAGCACCCAAAAACTAAAACATTCGGGGTTTGCCTGAGTAACCACAAATATCCTCACCACAATGGTAAACATCTATGCATAACGGTCTACGCCTCTGTCACAAATCGGGGTTTTTAATTTAAAAAAAAAGGAACAAAAAAAAACGCCGTTATATTCAGACAGAGTTAACATTTAATAACAAGCACCAGGCGAAAATTGCACCAATGGAGACAGGGAAATAGATATAAGAATACACAATGAGTAAATTAGTTATATTAGAAAAAAAAAAACACACTAAAAAACAATAGGCTTAACGCATCGGCCAATATACATTTATCTAGAACATGCAACTTTCTTAAGAACTTTTTATTACAGATAGATAGATAAATTAAAAAAAAACAATAACGTGCCTACGTAAAACGATTTTTTCCATTTTAAACAAAAAGTCTAAGTAAAGTGTAAAGTTTCTGCAAAATTTGAGATTCAAAATGAAGACCCGTAAATTATCCGCACCGAATCACAGATATCACAGTTTAGAAAACATAAACACAGCATATTCTCCTTTATATTCAACGCTGTTAAGACTTTTTTTTGTTGTTAAAAGAAGAAGTACATCTATGGCTTATGACGATTGTTTGTTGTATCTATTAATAATAGCCGTTATACCTTATAATATATTTTGTAAAGATCCGTTGAAGAAAGACGTGTGTGTGCGGATAACTATGATATATGGACAAATACATATATAAATAATTGTATCATTATATACATTTTTTAATTCCTTTTAGAGCTAGAACTTATAATAATAACACGTTTATTAAATATTTATGATAAACTTTTGACTTTTTTTTTCTGAAGAGATTAAAGATTTATCAATGAACTTACCTAAAGCGTGACGAAGAGACAGTAATTATTGGTTAAAGTAAGCCGTGACACACTAATAAGGTTGACACAAGTTGTGCCATGGTAACAGGTGGGCCAGCAGGGAATGAACACTCAACTATTAAAGCTGCTTGCCTGAACTCAAACTGAACACCCACGTTTCCCGCTACTCTTTGCGTGTTGCTCGTCCAATCCCTGCGGTGATATAGCCAGAGCCTGATTCCATAAAGTGTCCAATATTTCCTCTTTAGCGGTCGCCTTTGAATCGATTGGCACTCATTGCGTTAGCGGGAGAACCGACCCCCATTAAAGTACTTTACAGGTCTAATTGCAGGTGCACCTTGTCGATTTTTAGTTAGCCACGCCTCCTTCGGCAATAACGCACAATTGTCAACACCCTGAGATAGTAAGCACGAGCGGTTGTTACCAATCCTTCAACGATAGGGCACGAATCACGCGGCTCGTGCTCTACGTCTCGAGATGACAGCGTACACCGCCCCGTCTATTTTCCTTCTGCCAACAACGGTAAGGAAGACTATTAAAGGAAAAACAGTGAATTCTCTGTTACATTTGGTGTGAAAGCTACTGCCTATTGGAATTCAATTGGTTTAAACAGGTGGAAGTTGTAAATTCTAAAATATTTTATGACGTGTCTGTGTTTAAAACGTATGAATAAACCTATTTATCCAAGAACTTAAAATGTTAGAAAACAAAAATATGCAAAGTTATTTTATACAATTAAGCCTTAATATCAGTGTATACGTATTTTAATCAAATCATTCTAAATTTTTTACTACGTATACACACATATACAAGGTATAAGCATCGAAAAGACAGATTAAACTCAATGATGCTACAGGCAAGCTTTAAACCTCCCAAAATTAGCAGTTATTATTTGAATTATATACAGTTTGTTAACATATATTTTAAATATGTGGTATAACTACATAATATGTGATTAATTGTCTTCAATTTTTGTTACATATAGTTTTTATTTTATGTTTCATGGAATCCTCTGCGATTGGAAAACTCATAGTACATCACAATTAAAAACTAAAAAATACTTTCAAATTTATGCCTGAGTGAGAAAGTTTTTTAAAAATAAACTTTTAAAATTTGATCTCAACTTCGAATGTAAACAGAAACCGGTTAAAGTTACAAGAAGTTACAGAAAAAAAGACATTGTCATAAGTTGTACAGAGAGGAGAGTTAAATTGTGTATATCGACTGAGGTCAGCTCCACCGAGGATCTACTTTAGCTACCGAAGTATTAAGTTAGGGCGGCCAATCAAAAATAATAACTTTGACTAAATTTTAATCAAGCATTAATTCCATGGAAAACATACAAAAAACACATTATAATGTTAGTTTGTGGAACCTTGGATACAAAGCAAGGAAGGTCAGTATCATTTGACTTTGTTTGATTTCGATGTGGATTAAAAAAAAGTTGCATTGTGACTGAATATGAGCTGGATGAACCAACAAGATACTTAGAGCTCCTCTTCCCCTTGCCCGTATGAGCTGGATGAGCCAACAAGAAACTTAGAGCTCTTCTTCCCCTTGCCTATATGAGCTGGATGAGCCGACAAGATACTTAGAGCTCCTCTTCCCCTTGCCCATGTGAGCTGGATGAGCCGACTAAATACTTAGAGCTCCTCTTCCCCTTGCCCATACGAGTTGGATGAACCAACAAGATACTTAGAGCTCTTCTTCCTCTTGCCCCCCCCCCCTAGTAGCACAGCGGTATGTAACCTCCTCCCCTTAACACCGAGGCTGGCTCCACCTAGCGATATAAGTACGTTACCTAACATATTTCTATTCGTTAGCCTCGCTTGTAAGGAGTAATTCGAGAAAGTAGGTTTTTTTGTTTTTTAGAGCAAAGCCATATTGGGCTATCCGTGGACAATCTAACCCTGAATTTTAGCGTTGTAAGTCCGTAAACTTACCGTATTTGAAGTATACATTGTTCTCATCTACACCAAATTTCACATTTTGTTTTTTTAAGACGGAATGAAAAAAGGAAGTTAAAGAAACAGGAAAGAAGACGAGATACGTAAAGTGTATCCTCTAAAGTTAGCGTTTTGGCCCCTCTCTTTTTAGTAGACAACGACAAGCAGTCAACTCAAGGAAGATGAAAATATGTTAGAGTTCACAGGAAATAATTTATCTATTAAGAATTTAAAATTTTGTAAAATAATTTTTCATTTTAGAATTAGGTTACAAGCACTAAGTATATTAGGTACCAAAATCTCATAACCAAAAGAATTAGAATTTGCTCTTTATTTAAAACAGGTTAATCTAAAGCAGTACACGATAGACCGATAAAAAGCTTCCTATAATTAAGATGGTTATTCTGTAACTTTGTTTATAATACTGGTCTGTTTGTGCTAAAGCCAAGGGCGAAAGACTGAAAAAGCTATTGTTCATTTGAGGCATTATGGGATATGTTTTGAAATAATCCATTGCAGATTTAAGCTATCTGGAAAGGAGAGGAGTGTGTATTCGTTTTACTGTATTGAAGAATGGGGATCGTTAAATAAATACAGACTTGTTTAATCACTTCAGCAGATTTGAGCTCGTGGCTTTAAGTTTCTCACATGTAAAACAACTATTAATTACCAACAACAAATATTAGGAAAGTATAAATTCCTATTTCCAATCAGTGATGATTATGTTCGCCATAATAAGCATAAAAAAGCCTTGGTTTAAATTCTTATAGAAACACAATCTAATAACTATGTAACAAGTAATAAAATCTCATTTAACAAAAAATATACTTATATAATAGAACCCTAATTAGATCACAACGAACATGATTTGATCTTTAAAAATCTAAATTTTATTATCATTTTGCCGTGTTATTCTTTCGAATGGGCCACTCGCGTGATTTCAAGTTATTCAAAAAATAAAAATAAAACCTAGTATTTAACACCTCATTGCAGTAATTTTCAAATCTAACTCTTGAACGAGATATCTGTACACTTTGAACTGTTTATAAATGAATGGAAGTGTTACACATAACAACCAGTCACACACACTTGTAATGACGTTCCTAAACGAGTAGTACCACAGCTTTTCTACCTTTGAAAAAAAACAACTCATTTTTGGCTTGCCCTGTGAGTGATCAGTCAACAGTTTTTACTGTGTTGAACATCCATTTAGACAGGTGTGTGTGCTTTGGTTAAATTAAAGATGTCATTAGCCATTGATTCTTCGCTGCGTCTGCAGGATTCTAATTTTCTTTCTTCAACTTAATTATCTTGGTTTGTTGATGGGCTATCGAGCGCTGCAAGATATACGAAGGAATTAAACTACATGATTGCATTAACTACCCTAATTTTAAGGTAGAAAGTAATGAACATTAATAAAAGCTTTTCAAATCATCCGTCAGTCTTTAGAAAAGGAACACGAGTAATTTGACAGACACTAAGAAAAACATAACATCATTAGGCCGAGTCTCATATACGGGCTTTTATCAAATAAAGATAGTGCTTCTCGGGCATAAATGTGTGGAAACCCTGCAGTCGCTCGCCGTGTTAGATTCGTGTGAGTAGACCTACTGTAAGCTAAATATAAACATATAACTTTAAAGAAAAATATTATAAAGCTTACCAACAAACTATTCTTTAAAATGTGCTTACCTACCTATTACTAATGAATCCTGTAAAAATAAAAAAAAATAAGTTTTTGAAATCGACGACGACATACCATAAAACCATGGCATTTTAAGAAAAACGTCAAATACGACGTAAAACAAAACAAAATGTAAACCCCATTGTATGATAAAAAAAAATCGTAAATCTCCCCCTTTAATTTCATGATTTTCCTAACGAATAACATCAAAGATTAATGAAAAATTTTTGAAACGTACAATTGTCTTTGTTTTCCTCAATTCGGTAATCATTGAGTTTCACCGGATACCGACGATTTTAAGTATTAATTATATCAAAATGAAACTGCCTATTAATAACTTGAATATTTAATGATACAGTCAACTCACTTTGAAGTGACAGTCACGACCGAATTTAGTGTAATGCTGTGAACATCAAATCGTGTTTAAAGTAAACGTTGGCGCTATAGTTTGAAAGAATAGGCCTATCTATCTCGATATTTGTGAATGATTCGGTAAGACACTGCCCTCTTTCACGGACGACTTATTTACTCTCGCCTTAATAAAAAATTCTAAGTTTATTACAAAATAATAATATTCTGCAAAATAGATAATCCATATGTTTAAATAAACTTTCTTACAGCTATTCTTTAATATTTTAATTAATAAAACAATTGTGTTAATGAAAATAATAACCAAACCCAAACTAACAGTAACACGCATTCTGTCAAAACATATTTAGTTTCGTGCGTGTTTTGGTATCAGAGATACTACTTTAAGTATAGAAGTTAAACTTTTTACGATAATTTGCTACCTTTGAAAAGCTGGAAGTAAAATTATTCATTAGTTCACGCGTATGAAAATATGTATATTAAAAAAGCAATAACTGTAACAGCTGGTCTAAATGAATTGGATAACTCACATTAACACACAGTAGACTAAATTTTCTGAAACCACCACGTGCTTAACTGTTTGTGAATCTGATAGAATAACTTTTACATATACTACAAATATTCTTAGCCAGTCTTAGCCAATATTCCAGTGTTTTCCAAGCTGTGGGGCGCGCCCCCTAGGGGAGCGCTGCCTTTTGGCGGGAGAGTCCAAAATTAACGACGGAAAAAATAGAAGAGGTGGTGACGACGATAACCCAACAAAAATATTACTTTGCTGTTATCACTTGCAGAAATTATTTTAATATGAAAGGTGGAGGCACAAAGGAAACTTTGCTAAGTTAGGGAGCGCCACTATTTAAAGTTTGTAAAACACTGGCCTATAGTATTTACATTTCATAAAGAGTATAGTAACAAAAGGACAAAATCTATAATAACCATTGCAGATAAAAATTAATATTGAACAAATCTGATCTGATTCTTAGAATAATTCAAATGGAATTTATTGTTGCGGTCTTTTTGAATTCTGATTACTTTCCAATCGCAATAGACCTACTTAAAAAAAAAGAAAATCTAGCACGGTGCCACTACACTTAATAGATTTATACAACTTCTTGTTATAATAAGCTATACACATTCATAAAGGCCTGCAAATAAATCAATAGCTAAAGCACTTGAAATTTGTTTAATTGAGCTAAAAATACTGTAACGTTCATATACCCTGCCTTTTCATCCCTTTTTTTTTCTCTGCCCCCCCCCCTCCCCACTGGCACAGCGGTATGTCTGTGGACTTACAACGCTGGAAACCGGGTTTCAATACCCATGGTGGGCAGAGAACAGATAGCCCATTGTGTAGCTTTGTGATTAACTTCAAACAAACAAACATACCTTTTTCTAGGCATTATTTCAAACTTTTCACCAAACATTTTCATTTGCCACAATTTTAAGGAAACATATTTACACCATTTTTATAGTGTGTACTGAGTAAGAATTATCAGTCATGTTAAAAAAAGCATGTTTCGATTTATAAAATATTCTGCATATGCATGTGGTTGACAGTGCATTACACTGTTTGTGGTGCTTTTCCTGAAAGTGTATTCCGCTTGTTAAACAAAATACAATACAGTACACAGTTAAGGTAGTAGGATTTATTGTAGAAAACAAGGAATGAGAAACAAAAACAACACAGCAGTCAATGCATTTCTAAACATTTCATTTATTACTTCTTCTGTTTAATACATATCTTACTTGGATCATGACACAGCTATCTACAGTACTTGCTTCAGGGTTAGTGTATATTTTTCCATAGTAAGAATTCAGATAAAGTAACATCTAGTTACCTAATTAATGTATATTCATTTTTAAGGTAGCTGTGAGCAGGAACCAGAATATATTACACAATTTTAACACAATCATCTAATCTTACCTGTGATATATAAAATAAATTTTGTACCTTGATATTATCTCCACGTTACTAATGCACCGTAAATGTGAGCGTCCCGAGTGTCTCCATGTAGCGATACTTAACTAGTCCCGATTGTCTCCGTGGGGTGGTACTTAACTAGATCATAATGTTTCTATGGTGCAGTACTTATCTAGTTCCGAGTGTCCCCATAGATCATTACATACTAGTCCCGAGTGTCCCAACAGGGCGGTACTCAATTATTCGCGAGTGTCTTCACGGAGCGGTACTTAACTAATCCCAAATGTCTCCATGGGGCGATATTAAGTAGTCCCGAGTATCTTCATGAAGTGGTACTTAACTAATCCCAAATGTCTCCATGGGACGATATTAAGTAGTCCCGAGTATCTTCATGGAGTGGTACTTCATTAGTCATGAGTGTCTCCATGGAGCGGTACTTAACTAGTCCCGAATATCTCCACAGATCGATACTTACTTAGCCCCAATGTCTCCATTGGACGATATTTAACTAGTTCCGAGTGTCTCCAAGAGAAGGTACTTAACTAGTCCCGAGTGTCTCCGTGGGGTGATACTTAACAAGATCTTAATGTTTCCATGGTGCGGTACTTATCTAGTCCCAAGTATCCCCATAGGTTAGTACATAACTAGTTCCGAGTGTCCCAACAGGGCGGTACTCAATTATTCACGAGTGTCTCCATGGAGCTGTACTTAACTAATCACAAATGTTTCCATAGGGCGATATTAAGCAGCCCCGAGTATCTTCATGGAATGGTACTTCATTAGTCATGAGTGTCTCCATGGAGCGATACTTAACTAATCCCAAATGTCTCCATGGGGAGGTACTTAACTACGAATTGTCGTCCACTAACCGGGAAGCTCTAATAGAAATAACTTCCTATTATTTGAAAAAAATGTTGAAACGTTCACGTTTAAAAAAATAAATAAATAAAAGTATTGTATTTAAGGTATCAGTAAAATGGTACCGTTTCAAGTAACTAGTAGCAAAATAATAGTTTTCGGTAACAATATGCTATCGGATGTAAGTTAACTTTGAACCCTGCACAAGTTTTTAAAGAGCAAACAGTTTTGCGTTTTTGTAGAATGAGGAATATGAATGTTTGAAAACAGAGTTGTTAGGACTATTTCACTGTATTTTACTAGAATTAAACGATTGTGGTTTGCTGTAAAAATTGAATACTATATACGATGGTACGTGAAAAAGTGACACCTTGGGCTTATCTTGGAAAGCTATCATTGATTTTATATCTTTTATAAAAACTATTTGAAAAATACAAAATTTGATGTAAGTGTTTCGTTGTTTCACTTTAGTGGGGCCACTTACTTTGTACCCTAGTACATGGAATAAATACTAAATTTGGGAGGGGTGTGGGGCGGGAATGATGGTGCTATTTAAGAAGGCAAAATGTTGTACTTATAGTGATTGTTGAATATTTATATATCTTTTGACATTAGATGAGATGGTAGACTTTTCATATGATAACTTAATCTTAGTTTCAGCCTATTTTATCTAACTCTTAAATCACAAGTATGCAGTTAAAAGTGTGTGTGTGTGGGTTCTGTAGTTGGGATATGCATAAAGGTATTTTTATCCTTGAAAAAGTTTGGGGTATGTCCCCCATCCCCTATAAAAATTACGCCAAGGGCTTAACCTATTTCCGACACTAGGTTTAACGTAGTCATAATAATCGATTTGACTAAATGAGATAGAGATTGTGGGGAGGAAAAAAGTTTTAGTGGTAACGCATACCAAAAGCAACTTGACATTTCCTAGAATTGGTTCCCGTGCGACACACATATTCTGCTTCATGCAAAAAATACCGTACATGATTGTTGTGTGGTTGTCTTCTGTGCAGATGTAATGATACCCTGTCTTGCTTTTCAAAGTGAGATCAACGTCACAATGTCCAGAAGATGTGTGACAAAGAATATGTTGACAGAACAAAGAATATAATGACAGTGCGACATCTGGTGTACATGCGTACATCCCGAGTAAGACGACACATATGTTGCAGAAAGTGTTTTGTTTTTTGTTGTTGCTGTTTTTTTTTTACTTTCTGAGCATTTAGTAGCCGTGGAAAATTGAGCTCATTAAGATCATTGCAAAGAAACGCTGAATACTCGTTTTTGTTTTCTTAGTGCAAAGTTACACAATGGGCTACTTGCTCTTTGTCCACCGAGTGGAATCGAATACCGAAATTTGGTGTCGCTGACCCACCAGAAGATATGCTATATACACTATAAGATGCATTTTCTCAGCTAGGAAAGTAAAAGGGGTTATCAGCAGAATTGTTGCTAATCCTACAGTAATCCATATGCAGGATGTATACAGCACAATCACAAAAGTTAAACGAAAAAAGGTACCATATATTCCGTACAATAAAGGGGGATATAGGGTCTTCTAAATTACCATCTTTTAAAGACTGTTCTGACTTGCATACCGAGAGGACTGGCTGTCAGAAAATGCTTATGACAGATGCTTAGAAGAGTATTCTGAAATCCCAAGCCCACAGGATCATAGTTGGAACTGAGATGGCGAGGAAATTTTGGGACTAATTAGATGAGAGGACTCCTGATACCTAATGTTTTGTTATAATTTTTATCTGGAAGATGTCCACGGATGTGCAAACTTCCTGAATGTGAATGTGTCTCAAATGGTCTAAAATGCGCAGATTTATGTAAAATACAGTCATGTGGTAACAGGGAGGAGTACGAGGATTGTTGTCAGATCACTGATCCAGAAAGTTATGATGAGGAAGAGAATGATAGATAATCAATACAAAAATTTCTCAAAAATTCTATAATTTGCCAAAAAGAAAATTAATAATCAGTTAAGAGTTTTGAATTATTAATAAACTGCATCAAAACATAAGCTTAGTTTTCATGTTTAATATCTTGCTTACTATAATTATTGCCGAATTCCGATTTGGGCTATATTTTGGAAGCCTTGAGCTTGCAGGTCCATCATTTTGCAAACATATAAGATCTCATCATTTTAGAGAATTAAATACACATATATGTGTTTAATTTACAAATTCGGCGTCTTCAGAAGTTGTGGTCATTCTGTCCTTCCAAAAAATTTCATTTAATCATACTGTATATTTATGAAATGCTTCTTTAATACATTGGCTAAAGCTGTTGCTATCATAAGTCTACTACACATTTTTGTAGTTTGGTCTTGTATACGTGTATCATTGAACTAAGAAAGATCTACCACCAAAAATGGTACCATTACTTTTATCCTACGGATTATCCTGCTTGACTTGAGGTCCTAATTTCGAGGACTGATATCGAATGAACAGTTTAATTGTCTTTCATTGGTTATTAGACGTTATTAAGGGGAATTATACAAAGTTCTGGGTAGCCACCTTTCTTTTCCTCTCTATTAGAAAAGATGAATTCTGTCAATTGTTATAAGCGGTGTCATTATTTTTCAAAGGAAAAGTGTGTCTGTGTGTGTGTGTTTTATAGCAAAGCCACATCGGGCTATCTGCTGTGTCCACCGAGAGGAATCGAACCCCTGATTTTAGCCTTGTAAATCCATAGACTTACCGCTGTCCCAGCGGGGGACTTTTTCAAAGGAAAAGGGTGTGTGTGTATTTTTTATAGCAAAGCCACATAGGGCTATCTGCTGTGTCAACCGTAGGGAATCGAACTCCTGATTTTAGCCATGTAAATCAGTGATAGTGTATGAAGCAAACTACTAGTTTTTAGGTGCTTCGTAAGTAAATTATATTCTATTCTTTTTGTGGTGTTACTTTCATTAACAGTATTGATTAAAATGTTTAATATATATATATATAATTAGTTATTAATATTTTAATTCTATAGCCTCCCATTGACTCAGCAGCAACGCTAAAAACCGGGTTGCAATACCCGTGGTGGGCACAGCACAGTTTGCCTATTGTGAAGCGTTGTGCTTAACACTAAACAAACAAATTGGTGTCTATGTTTGTATTAAATATTATTCATTTAATAATTATTTTATTGATAGATTAATATATGGATTTAGAACTAACTAAATCTCCTAAGGTGAACAAAATTCGTGAGATATTATTGGGATTACTTCCGAAAACATCGTTAACAGCTAGAGTACCCTACTGATGAACCAATGCACTCTAATCAATATAAGTTTTTTTGATAACTTTGCATACTGGATTATATTCAAAATCGGGTTAAATTTTACGTCTGTTCTGTGTAGGTAGCTTGTTTTTTTATCAGATATTAATCGCTTTATTCAAGTAATAACAGAAATATTTTATTTCTGTTAGACAAACTGCACGTGATGACTGCTATGTTTAACAAAAGTATTTATTTGCTTTACCCCTGCCGTCACAACCAGTCCGAGGTATATTCTATGACTGTTTTAGACATCCCACGAATAACCAGAAACTAGGAAGATACAAGTGAACATAACAAAAAATTAATGTATATCGCGGGAAAATGAAGTACTCAATTTATCTTCACCGCAGATAAGCCCCAACGTTTCGACAGTTTGCAACAAGTTTTCGAACAGTTAGTCGTGTGAGGCTTTTAGTGTAGTCGCGTAATGACAAATATGTCTACACGAATAACATTCACGACTTTGAAAACACATAGGATAAAGTCAAAAGTAGATAAATGACAGTGCAGATGTGATTATATTAACATGTATAAATTTGTCAAATTTCCTTCTGTTGGACTTCAAAAATATAATTCTCATATTTTCTTTTTCACTTGTCACCCAGTAGCTCAGTGATGTGTTTGCAGAATTACGACGGTAAAAATCGGGTTTCGATACCCGTGGTGGACAAATCACAATATAGCCCATTGTTTAGCTTAACAGCAAACAACCCACTTTTTTTTGCTTAAAGAACACAAGTTGGTCGTTTTCACATCTCATTACTGATTTACCCCCCAGTGGCACAGCGGTATGTCTGCGGACTTACAACGCTAGAATCCGGGTTTCGATACCCGTGGTGGGCAGAGCACAGATAGCCCTTGTGTAGCTTTGTGCATAACTTAAAACAAACAAACAAACAAACAATTACTGATTTACTACTCACAATAACTAATCATACCAAACTTCGGAGATTTCATGGACAGGTACCTTAAAAGATTGTTCTTGGGTTTAAACATGCCCCCCCAGTAGCTCAGCG
>NW_013667956.1:82079-84590 GCF_000517525.1 Limulus polyphemus | reverse complement strand
TTCGATCCAGAAGACCCAGGGCAAATGCACTCATTTGTTCCCCCTTAAATCAGCCCTAAAGTATGATTATATTCTTGACTCAATTTTCTGTAGATTTGTGTTCATGTGTTGTTAAGCACAAAGCTACACAATGGGCTATCTGTGCTGTGCCCACCACAGGTATTTGCTGAAATCAACAACGACAAAAAACAGTGAATCTAGATTTTTTTTTCTTTAATAAGCTATAAATATTAAAGTTTATCAACAGTAACCCTAGTTACTAATAGAAGGTTGTTTTTAAGATACAAAAATACAAAAAATGATATTCAACACATTAAATTTTAATGGTGTTACACACACACACCTCTCGCCAACACACCAAAACAATTTTTGGGAAGCAAACAAATTTTTTACACAGTTTCTCTGTTTTATCATTCGTTTCAGGCTATTTTCTTTCCGCTCCAACCAAGTTTAACTTGTAATCAATCTAGCTTACAAGGCTGAATAATATAGAGTCTTACAGATTATTAAAAGTGGGTTCAAAATTATTTATGATACAACGTGTTCATTATATGCAAATTGACGTTTAAACGTATTACATCTATGACGGTAAGCCTGTTCCAAATTTTCAGTGTAAATAATCTGCAAGCTCTTAGTTTCATTTTTCTTTCTCTCTCTCTTCAGAGTTCTCTGTTAGGTGTAGAGATACAGCTGCTAATTTACATTTTAGCAAAATAAAATTTCAATTACCTTTTTCTTTGAGTATAAAGTATATTATTAACAGTATGGCAGTTGGTTTAAAAAAACAAAAACAACCTTTAACGTTAAGTTTTCCTTGTGTTATGCAATATAGATACATTATAGTTCCTATATATAAGGTATAATATTCGTTTTGTATCTTGTTTAGCGAGCTTATTTTTTTATTTTTTTTACTAAAACGCCTCTTTGATGCTATTAGTGATGTTGCGGTTAATGAGTAGCTACTTATGATATTCTCCCTAATCTGTAGGTTTGTCTTTTTTCCTTCTTCTATGTTATTTCAACACGTATGATATTAAGTCTCACTACACAGTGAAAAAAAAGAAAAAGAAGTATTTTCCTTTAAGACCTGTTTAACCCGATTTGCACGCATGCATGTAGTCTGTAAATAAGAAACGCTGTAATATACAGCTTCCTTTTGACGCTGCTAGGAGCGTAAATTCTCTCTCGGTCAGCATCGGGATTTAGGGTTAAGGATTTGGTTTAAATTTCGCGCTATCCGTCCCTAATTTAGCACGGAAGGCACCACCCACGGCCAACTCTTGAGTTATTCTTCTACGAACAAATAGTGGTAGTGACCGTCACATTATAACGACCACACGGCTGAAAGAGCGAGTATGTTTGATGAGACGGAGATTCGATCCCGCGACCCGCAAATTGGGAGTCGAGCGTCTCAACGACCTGGCCACGTATAAAACATACAATATTCTGTTTAAAATGTGTAAAAATATTAATCGCGGACCACTATAATGTAAGTACAAAAAAAAAAACATTATTTTTTTTTACACATGAATATTCTGTTAGATTCTACTTGTTTATTTTCGTGAAATCCCACGAACCAGTGAGGTAGATGTGATGTGACGGACTGTTGGTTCAGCAAATAATAACTGACCAAAATAACAAACACAGACACAAAATGGGTGAGATTCAGTAGCGATACTTGGAAATTTACACTTGATCAGACTCATCAATCATTTTTCATATAAAGAAGGGACCTGTATATTAGCTTCATTCGTATTGTTAATTCAGTAAATTCGATTATTCCCACGTGATAAATTGCGTCATTTGGTAAATCAAAGTAATCTTTGGCAGATCACGTACAGTAGCGTAGGAAACGAGGGAGGGGGGCACCCTCCCTTTTCAAACTGTGTAAAAATGCATCCAAATTAGGGAAATTACTCGGTCAAATAAACCTTCACACACACACAGATTTTTAATTTGCCTCCTACATCTCTGATGCATAATCTCATAAATATATTGCTCACATCTGCTTATACTCCTGAAGAAGAAAACAGATCCACGTGACGAAAGCAGGAGCATTTTATCATAGGAACATAGTCAAATAGCATTTCTAAGGTAAATTTCTGGTATATTCATGATGTTAAGAGATACACAGGTTAAACATAGAAAAAATTAATGAAAGAAAAAATTAAGAAACCCTAGGTCCAGTTTTTGAAGGTTATAAGGTTTCACATCTTTATCATTCATTAGTTCAAGTATAATATTTTTAAAACAATTTTGGTACATACCTTGTGTGAAAAGGGCTAGATAGCGAGGTCAGAGACTACAAGGTTCAGGCGTAGCCGTCCCTAATTTAGAGCTGCTGACCAGAGGTAGGCGCAACCAGCCAGCAGAACCTGCCACTTACATGGCTGCTTTTAACTGAATAACGGGACTGACCATCACACTTATAACGCGTCCACATCTGAAAGTGCGGAACGTGTTCAGTCTGCAGTGAACTATGACTCTCTTAAGGTAGTCAAATGCCTCGTC